>NC_057810.1:699443464-699743464 GCF_018294505.1 Triticum aestivum | reverse complement strand
TCTCTCAAACAACCCCCCAACCAAATAACAAAGAGTCTCTTGTGTCCCCAACACACCCAATACAACGGTAAATTGTATAGGTGCACTAGTTCGGCGAAGAGATTAAGATACAAGTGCAAAATAGATAGTAGATATAGGTTTTTGTAATCTGAAATAATAAAAACAGCAAGGTAACAAGCGATAAAAGTGAGCGTAAACGGTATTGCAATGATAGGAAACAAGGCCTAGGGTTCATACTTTCACTAGTGCAAGTTCTCTCAACAATAATAACATAGATAGATCATACAACAAGCCCTCAACATGCAAAAAAGAGTCACTCCAAAGACACTAATAGCGGAGAACAAACGTAGAGATTATGGTAGGGTACGAAACCAGCTCAAGGTTATCCTTTCTGTTCTATCTATTCAAGAGTTCGTAGTAAAATAACATAAGCTATTCTTTCCGCTCAATCCATCATAGAGTTCATACTAGAATAACACCTTAAGACACAAATCAACCAAAACCCTAATGTCACCTAGATACTCCATTGTCACCTCAAGTATCCGTGGGCATGATTATACGATATGCGTCACACAATCTCAGATTCATCCAACCAACATAAAAGTACTTCAAAGAGTGCCCCAAAGTTACTACCGGAGAGTCAAGAACGTGTGCCAACCCCTATGCATAGGTTCATGGAACCCGCAAGTTGATCACCAAAACATACATCAAGTGGCACATGATATCCCATTGTCACCACAGATAATCACGGCAAGACATACATCAAGTGTTCTCATAAAAGACTCAATCCGATAAGATACCTTCAAAAGGGGAAACTCAATTCATCACAAGAGAGTAGAGGGGGAGAAACATCATAAGATCCAACTACAATAACAAAGCTCGGGATACATCAAGATCGTGCCATAGAGGGAACACAAGAGAGAACACGAGAGAGAGAGAGATCAAACACATAGCAACTGGTACATACCCTCAGCCTCGAGGGTGAACTACTCCCTCCTTGTCATGGATAGTACCGGGATGATGAAGATGGCCTCCGGTGATGGGATCCCCCTCCGGCAGGGTGCCAGAACAGGTCCCCGATTGGGTTTTCGTGGCTCTGGAGGCTTGCGGCGGCGGAACTCCCGATCTAGGTTCTATTCTGGAAGTTTTTGGGTACGTAGGTATATATGGGTGCAGGAAGTACGTCGGTGGAGCTACGAGGGTCCCACGAGGCAGGGGGCGCGCCCAGGGGGGGCGCCCCCGCCCTCGTGAGCACCTCCCGTATCTCCTGACATGCACTCCAAGTCCATCGAGTGGCTTTCCTTCCAAAAATAACTTCTCCAGTTGATTTCGTTCCGTTTTGACTCCGTCTGATATTCCTTTTCCTCGAAACACTGAAATAGGCATAAAACAACAAATCTGGGCTGGGCCTCCGGTTAATAGGTTAGTCCCAAAAATAATATAAACGTGGATAATAAAGCCCAATATTGCCTAAAACAGTAGATAAAGTAGCATGGAGCAATCAAAAATTATAGATACGTTGGAGACGTATCAAGCATCCCCAAGCTTAATTCCTGCTCGTCCTCGAGTAGGTAAATGATAAAAAAAGAATTTTTGATGCGGAGTGATACTTTGGCATAATTTCAATGTAAATCTTCTTAATTGTGATATGAATATTCAGATCCGAAAGATTCAAGACAAAAGTTCATATTGACACAAAAATAATAATACTTCAAGCATACTAATCAAAGCAATCATGTCTTCTCAAAATAACATGGCAAAATAAAGTTATCCTTACAAAATCATATAGTCTGGCTATGCTCTATCTTCATCACACAAAGTATTTAATCATGCACAACCCCGATGACGAGCCAAGCAATTGTTTCATACTTTAGAACTCTCAAACTTTTTCAACTTTCACGCAATACATGAGCGTGAGCCATGGACATAGCACTATAGGTGGAATAGAATGGTGGTTGTGGAGAAGACAAAAAGGAGAAGATAGTCTCACATCAACTAGGCTTATCAATGGGCTATGGAGATGCCCATCAATAGATATCAATGTGAGTGAGTAGGGATTGCCATGCAATGGATGCACTAGAGCTATAAGTATATGAAAGCTCAACAAAAGAAACTAAGTGGGTGTGCATCCAACTTGCTTGCTCACGAAGACCTAGGGTACTTTTGAGGAAGCCCATCATTGGAATATACAAGCCAAGTTCTATAATGAAAAATTCCCACTAGTATATGAAAGTGACAACATATGAGACTCTCTATGATGAATATCATGGTGCTATTTTGAAGCACAAGTGTGGTAAAAGGATAGTAGCATTGTCCCTTCTCTCTTTTTCTCTCATATATTATTTTTTTCCTTTCTTTTTTATTTATTTTGGTGGGCTTCTTTGGCCTCTTTTTTATTTGGGCTTCTTTGGCCTCTTTTTTTCCATAAAGTCCGGAGTCTCATCCCGACTCATGGGGGGAATCATAGTCTCCATCATCCTTTCCTCACTGGAACAATGCTCTAATAATGATGATCATCACACTTTTATTTTTCTTACAACTCAACAATTACAACTCGATACTTAGAACAAGATATGACTCTATATGAATGCCTCCGGCGGTGTACCGGGATATGCAATGAATCAAGAGTGACATGTATGAAAGAATTATGAATGGTGGCTTTGCCACAAATACAATGTCAACTACATGTTCATGCAAAAAGCAATATGACAAAAGTAATGTGTGTCATATGAACGGAACGGTGGAGAGTTGCATGGCAATATATTTCGGAATGGCTATGGAAATGCCATGATAGGTAGGTATGGTGGCTGTTTTGAGGAAGGTATATGGTGGGTGTATGATACCGGCGAGAAGTGCGCGGTATTAGAGAGGCTAGCAATGGGGGAAGGGTGAGAGTGGGTATAATCCATGGACTCAACATTAATCAAAAGAACTCATGCACTTGTTGCAAAAATTTAGAAGTCATCAAAAACCAAAGCATTAAACGCATACTCCTAGGGGGATAGATTGGTAGGAAAAGACCATCGCTCGTCCCCGACTGCCACTCATAAGGAAGACAATCAATAAATAAAATTATGATCCGACTTCATCACAAGCGGTTCACATACGTGCATGCTACGGGAATCACAAACTTCAATGCAAGCATTCTTTAAATTCGTAATTACCCCTACTAGCATTGCTTTAATATTATCACCTCCATATCTCAAAACAATTATCAAGCATCAAACTTATCTTAGTATTCAACACACTCAAAAGAAAGTTTCACAAATCTTGAATACCAAGTATATTAAATTTAAGAAAATTACCATGCTATTAACAACTCTCAAAATAATCTAAGTGAAGCATGAGAGATCAACAGTTTCTTTAAAAAAAATCCACCACCGTGCTCTAAAAGATATAAGTGAAGTACTAGAGCAAAAATTATCACGCTCAACGGATATAAGTGAAGCACATAGAGTATTCTAGCAAATTCTAATTTGTGTAAGGCTCTCTCTCATTAAAGAATTTCAGATCTTGATACTTATTCAAACAGCAAACAAAGCTAAAGAAAACTACAATGCAAGGATAGCACAACTCATGTGAAGAAGCAAAAACTTAGGTTCAACCGATACTAACCGATGATTGCCGAAGAAGAAAGGTGAGATGCCTACCGGGGCATCCCCAAGCTTAGATGCTTGATACTTCTTGAAATATTATCTTGGGGTGCCTTGGGCATCCCCAAGCTTGAGCTTTTATGTCTCCTTAATTCCTCTCATATCATGGTTTCTCTTTTTATCAAAAGCTTCATTCACAACAAACTCAACAAGAACTCGTGAGATAGGTTAGTATAAACCAATGCAAAACCTTATCATATTCTACTGTAACAAATCACTAACATCATTACTCAACATTTAATACTAAATTCCTCTGCATATTTAATACACCTATCCTCAAATAGAATCATTAAACAAGCAAGCATATGCAAACAATGCAACTATAACAGCAATCTGCCAAAACAGTACAGTCTGTAAAGAATGCAAGAGTATCAATACTTTCCTGACTCCAAAATTATGAACTAAAATTCCCACTGTAATAAATTTATCATAGATCAATATGCAAAAAGATTCGACGTTAGAACATACTCTGACTTTTCTAGGGAATTTTTGCAACAGCGGTAAACTTTCTGTTTTCAAACAGCAACATGCAAACTAGCAAAATAAGCATGGCAAAGGCTATCCTTGACTTTTTATTGAAACTAAAGATGCAAAACATTATTCTAACTAACAGCAAGAAAAAACTAACAAAATAGAATGACACTCCAAGCAAAACACATATCATGTGGTGAATAAAAATATAGCTCCAAGTAAAGTTACCGATGAACGAAGAAGAAAGAGGGGATGCCATCCGGGGCATCCCCAAGCTTAGTTGCTTGGTTGTCCTTGAATATTACCTTGGGGTGCCTTGGGCATCCCCAAGCTTAATCTCTTACCGCTCCTTATTCCATAGTCCATCGAATCTTTACCCAAAACTTGAAAACTTCAACCACACAAAACTCAAAACAAAAGTCGTAAGCTCCATTAGTATAAGAAAATAAAACCACCACTTAGGTACTGTAATGAACTCATTATAAATTCATATTGGTGTAATATATACTATATTCTTACTTCTCTATGGTTCATACCAATTAATACTAGCCATAGATGCATCAAAATAAGCAAACAACACAATGAAAACAGAATCTGTCAAAAACAGAATAGTCTGTAGTAATCTGTATAAAACCTATACTTGTGGAACCCCAAAAATTATGAAATAAATTGCTGGACCTGAGGAATTTGTCTATTAATCATCTTCAAAAATAATAAACCTAAAAGCACTCTCCAGTAAAAACTGGCAGCTATTCTCGTGAGCGCAAAAGTTTCTGTTTTCTACAGCAAGATCATGTAAACTTCACCCAAGTCTTCCCAAAGGTTCTACTTGGCACTTTAGTGAAACAAAAGCTATAAAACATGATTAATACAGTAGCATAATCATGTGGACACACAAAAACAGTAAGGGTAAATATTGGGTTGTCTCCCAACAAGCGTTTTTTCTTTAATGCCTTTCTAGCTAGGCATGATGATGACAATGATGCTCACATAAAAGATAAGGATTGAAACATAACGGGAGCATCATGAAGCATATGACTATCACATTTAAGTCTAACCCACTTCCTATGCATAGGGATTTTGTGAGCAAAAAACTTATGGGAACAATAATCAACTAGCATAGGATGGCACAACAAGCACAAGTTCAAGAATTTAAGCACATAGAGAGGAAATTTGACATTATTGCAATTCCTACAAGCATATATTCCTCCCTCATAATAATTTTCAGTAGCATCATGAATGAATTTAACAATATAACCAGCACCTAAAGCATTCTTTTCATGATCTACAATCATAGAATTTTTAGTACTCTCCACATAAGCAAAATTCTTCTCATTCGGAATAGTAGGAGTATCATAAGAGACTTGAACACTAAAAATTGTTTCCACATTAAAAGAGTAATGTTCAGAAAAAGGGTAATCATAATCATGACAAGATTTGTAAATATAATCATCACTACTTTTTATATCATAAGTTTCATCACAATAATCATCATAAGTAGCAACTTCGTTCTCATCATAATCGATTGAAACCTCTCCCAAGATAGTGGAATCACTAAATAAAGTTGACACTCTTCCAAATCCACTTTCATATTCATCATAATAAGATTCAACATCCTCCAAAATAGTGGGATCACTACTTCCTAAAGTTCACACTCTTCCAAACCCACTTTCATCAATATAATCATCATAAAGAGGCATGCTATCATCATAACAACTTTGTATATCAAAACTTGGGATGCTAAAAATATCATCTTCATTAAACGTAGCATTCCCAAGCTTGGGACAAACATTAATTCCAGCAAATATATTCTCAAATATTTCATCCCAATCAAACATAGCTTCCCCAAGCTTGGTCCCTTTCATATCATAAGCATAATCACTCTCATCATTAAAAATATTGATAGCACCAATAGTATAGCAATTATCATCATCACAATGAGTAGTAGTAGGAGCAACATCATTTGGGAGGGATATCTTTTTACCTTTGTTTCTCCTTCTTTTCTTTTTCTTCTTCACATTATGTGTAGGTTCAACATTCCTCTTTGAGCTCCTTATTGATGAGATTGGCTGAATAGAAAGCTCCTCCTCGTTACCTGATTCATCATAAGAAATAGTAGGAGGAGATTGGGAAGTCTCTTCCCTTTCATTAGTATTCTCTTAATCTTCTATTTGCTTCCTTTTCTTTATGTAATTGGCAATATAAGGATTTTCAATGCAATTCACCGCACAATACATATAAATCTTCTCTAGATCAAAATCAAGAGATCTATCAAGATTAAATTTTGGAATACCCTCTATTATACGTTTCATTTCTCCATAACCCAAAAGAAGGCTAAGCTCTTTATGATGCTCAAGGGTAATCAAATTATCACAATATTTGGAAATGACTTGATCATGAAACAAATAGCATTGGAGCTTTAAATGACCATGTTCATTGCAAAGTTCACAAGGGGTACTATAAATATTGAATCTTTCAGCACATTCATCTAGCTCTTCTTGCAACAATTTATTTTCTAAGTACTTATGCCTCTTGCAATATCTATCTTCCCTATTTGGTGTGTCCTTGCAAGCCCAATGCACTCCACAAAAATTGACATGCTTATAGGAGGCATTTTCATCATAACTAGTGCAATCATCATTAGCATCATGGATATTCAAATAATTCATACTAACAACATTGCAATCATGCTCATCATTCACATATTTCATGCCAAGTATTCAATGTAGTTCTTCTTCTAGCACTTGAGCACAATTTTCCTTTCCATCATACTCACGAAAGATATTAAAAAGGTGAAGCGTATGAGACAAACTCAACTCCATATTTTTGTAATTTTCTTTTATAAACTTAACTAGTGCTAAAACAAGAAACAAAAAGATTCGATTGCAAGATCTAAAGATATACCTTCAAGCACTCACCTTGCTAGAAAAGAGCTTAGTGATGGAGTGTGAGTACCCTTTACCTAGCCTCCGCGGCAACGGCACCAGAAAAGAGCTTTATGTCTACTACACAACCTTCTTCTTGTAGACGTTGTTGGGCCTGCAAGTGCACAGGTTTGTAGGACAGTAGCAAATTTCCCTCAAGTGGATGACCTAAGGTTTATCAATCCATAGGAGGCGTAGGATGAAGATGGTCTCTCTCAAACAACCCTGCAACCAAATAACAAAGAGTCTCTTGTGTCCCCAACACACCCAATACAATGGTAAATTGTATAGGTGCACTAGTTCGGCGAAGAGATGAAGATACAAGTGCAAAATAGATAGTAGATATAGGTTTTTGTAATCTGAAATAATAAAAACAGCAAGGTAACAAGCAATAAAAGTGAGCGTAAACGGTATTGCAATGATAGGAAACAAGGCCTAGGGTTCATACTTTCACTAGTGCAAGTTCTATCAACAATAATAACATTGATAGATCATATAACAAGCCCTCAACATGCAACAAAGAGTCACTCCAAAGACACTAATAGCGGAGAACAAATGTAGAGATTATGGTAGGGTACGAAACCACCTCAAGGTTATCCTTTCTGTTCTATCTATTCAAGAGTTCGTAGTAAAATAACATAAGCTATTCTTTCCGCTCAATCCATCATAGGGTTCATACTAGAATAACACCTTAAGACACAAATCAACCGAAACCCTAATGTCACCTAGATACTCCATTGTCACCTCAAGTATCCGTGGGCATGATTATATGATACGCGTCACACAATCTCAGATTCATCCAACCAACATAAAAGTACTTCAAAGAGTGCCCCAAAGCTACTACCGGAGAGTCAAGAACGTGTGCCAACCCCTATGCATAGGTTCATGGAACCCGCAAGTTGATCACCAAAACATACATCAAGTGGCACATGATATCCCATTGTCACCACAGATAATCACGACAATACATACATCAAGTGGTCTCATAAAAGACTCAATCCGATAAGATAACTTCAAAAGGAGAAACTCAATTCATCACAAGAGAGTAGAGGGGGAGAAACATCATAAGATCCAACTACAATAACAAAGCTCGAGATACATCAAGGTCGTGCCATAGAGGGAACACGAGAGAGAACACGAGAGAGAGAGATCAAACACATAGCTACTGGTACATACCCTCAGCCTCGAGGGTGAACTACTCCCTCCTCGTCATGGATAGCGCCGGGATGATGAAGATGGCCTCCGGTGATGGGATCCCCCTCCGGCAGGGTGCCGGAACAGGGTCCCGATTGGTTTTTCGTGGCTGTGGAGGCTTGCGGCGGTGGAACTCTCGATCTAGGTTCTGTTCTGGTAGTTTTTGGGTACGTAGGTATATATGGGTGCAGGAAGTACGTCGGTGGAGCTACGGGGGTCCCACGAGGCAGGGGGCGCGCCCAGGGGGGGAGCACCCCCCACCCTCGTGAGCACCTCCCGTATCTCCTGACGTGCACTCCAAGTCCATCGGGTGGCCTTCCTTCCAAAAATAACTTCTCCAGTTGATTTCGTTTCGTTTTGACTCCGTCTGATATTCCTTTTCCTCGAACACTGAAATAGGCATAAAGCAGCAAATGTGGGCTGGGCCTCCGGTTAATAGGTTAGTCCCAAAAATAATATAAAAGTGGATAATAAAGCCCAATATTGCCTAAAATAGTAGATAAAGTAGCATGGAGCAATAAAAAATTATAGATACGTTGGAGACGTATCATTTCCCGGGGCCCGAAGCTGTCTAAATCCTTGTCTTGTGTGTTGCCTCTCTCGTCCTGATCAACCCCTCTCAAGCTACCACATAGATGCGTTGGCCTCGCGACTAAGTCCTGACACTAAGGACATCTGACGTATTAATTCCATGACAGTTGGCGCCCACCGTGTGGCTCGCGCACGACAGGTGGTGTTGAGTTCTTGGAGGGTGCTATTCTAGGGATCGAGAAGCTCTGCCCAACTTATTAAAGAAGTTTCTGGTTCGACGAAAAGTGCTAGCTGGATCATTGGAAAGTTCTGACTGCCTCGACGAAAGGTTCCGTCCAAATCGCCCAAAGGTTTCGGTTTACAATCCGAGTCACCAAAAGGTTCCGGCCGAATCACCAAAAGGTTCCGTCCGAGTTGCCAAAGGGTTTCGACACAGGATACGGTAAAACTCCGGCTCAAAAGTTCTGGCCGGATTAAAAGTTCCGGTTTAAAAGTTCTGGATTATCAAAAAAGTTCCGGCTGGACTATCAAAAAGTTCCAGATTACCAAAAATTTCTGGATCATCTGGAATTCAGGTGATAGCCATCCAAGTTTATTTTATTAACGCATATTGTTTCCATTAAAGAGCAATTACTTGGTCTATGATAGTTTTTCGCAGGACCATTATTCCTTACAAAGGTGTCACATAAAGGGTGCGCGCCAGCATTATTTATGCAAGTCACCGCCCCCGCTACATCCGCATGTGTGACTGACTTATCGTCCGCGTCCATGTTTGTCTCGCCCGGGTCTGGACCGTTTCCAACGCTGTGGCCGTCTCTTGCGACCACACCGGCTTACAATGCCACAGATGACTCGCCCGTTCGCATTCACCACCGGTTCACGCGTCCGCGCCTGCTTACAACGCAGAGGACAATTTGCTCATCCGCACCGGCTTACAATGCCGTGGCCGGTTCATTCGTTCGTTTCCACGGCTGACTCACCCGTGGTGATCATCAACTTCGTGGTGGATAATTTCTGGCCTAACATATTAAGGTGAAATCTGTCCAATCAATATTTATTGATATATTTTATTCTTTAAAAGAACAAATTACTCCGACTTGTGATATTATTTATGCAGGAGCAATTATTCATCACAAAAGCTATGGCCGTGTCATGGATGTATAGCTCGCGCCACCATTATAATGTGCTAGCATGTGACCACACCGTCAAGCTCGGTGAATATATCTGCAAGCCGCCATTCTGCAGACCAGTTTACATCAACATGATGTGGTTAACTCGCCCGTCCGCACCGGCTTACAACACCGTGGCCGACTCATCTGTCTGTGCCACCTCTGATGTTGCGGACATATTTCCCGTCCGTCTCTCGCAGCCTGGTCTACATCAACACGCCAGGCCGCACCTGTCTGCATGAGCTGTTCATTGAGTACGAGCAAGTCACAGCTTGGGTAGACCGGTTTTCTTTCAACAAAATGAAGGCAAATTATCATATACTATCAACCGCCGTCTGCACTGGGTGGCCCAGTGGGCAGGCGCACAAGTCACCACCACTACAATTTGGTTAAACTTCAAATAGCCTTGAAAGGGACCATTGGCCGAGTTGCTGACGCGACTCATACGGGATCATTTATAACCCGCCGCAGTCACCTCAACCTTCTGTGGATTTACATCGTGCTATCAACACCAATGATATGTCAGTTTATATCACGGTCCAATATGGAGAATCTCAAGCCAACTCCTCGAGTCACCTTGAGACTCGGGGGCTACAATGATATGACTCAGCAAATGTCTGCGGTTTTCAGTGAAGTCAAGAACCCCATGACGTTGGAGGGAAAGATAACCCGGTCCTGGAGGCTACTACCATATTGATGAAAGTATAAAGGCCGTCAGAAAAGTTCTGGGTCATCAGAAAGGATTCCGGTTTAAAATCTGGTTCAAGACACATCTCTCTCTCATAAAGCATTGAAGCTCTCAAATATCCGGTTTAAAAATCCGGCTCAAGGGAAGTCAGTCTCACTGAAGCTCTCCAAATATCCGGTTTACAATCCGGTTCAAAGGAAATTTATCTATCATGAAGCTTGGAAGCTCTCAAATTCTGTTCAAAATCCGGTTCAATGGGAAATCTATCTCCCACAAATCTCTGAAGCTGTCAATATCCGGTTCAAAATCCCGGTTCAAGACGAATTTATCTCTTGCAAAAAGTTAAAAGTTGCCGAAGAGGACCTGCTGCCCTGACGCGCGGTTCAAACATGGGTATCATGCCTTATGGGCTCATCTTCATATGATCACTTGGGGGCTTCCAGTTCAAACATAGGTGTATTCACCAAAGAGAACATCGCGTTACTACCCTATTGATGCAACTGTTAAGCCAGTATTATCATAAGAGCACAACTCTGTTTACTTCAGTAATCCGGCTATCAAGCCAATATTATCCTAAGGGGCCAAAGAGAGTATTGTTGCTACACACAGCTCAAACATAGGCACCCATAGAGCACAGCTCACAAAAGTTACTTGGGGGCTCTTTGTGCAACACAACAAAGAGTTTGAAAGGACCCTTGTAATATGCTATCAAGCCCGGCTTGGAAGCTTGGTATATTCACCTAAAACCCCGGGTTAACCTGCCTTCATCAAGTAAGCCAATCCTTTCCAGGTAATCCTGGCATGACCCACCGAACGTTTGACAAGTCAATCTTATACAGACCCTGAACTTGTCAAAGTTAAAACGACGATTGGTTAGTTGGAGGCCCATCTTGAAAGGCTTTGCAAAAATGGTTTAACTCAGTGGCCTGGCCACCCATGAAAAGCCTCGAATTTGGGCCTGGCAGCCCTTGAAAAGCCTCGACTACACGGTTTTATTTATCTTTGTCAAGATTTTTCTCTTTCGATAAAAAATTATGTTGAACCGGCGTCTATTGACCCGACATGGCTATCAGTCATCAAATTAACCCGGTGTTTGTTAACCCGGCCTGGCTTTGACTATAAGTCGCCAGGATGATCATCCGGTGTTTATTAACCCGGCATGGCTTCATTATAAACCAGCAAAGCATGGTGGGAATTACCAGCAAAGCATGGTGGGAATTACTAGCAAAGCATGGTGGGAGTTATCAGTACTCCAGATTTGGGTTATCACCCTTACTACAAGAAAGTTGGTAAACCAACGATGTGATTCAATATCACAGGTATGATATATTTCATATTTTATTATCCTTGCAGCCTTGGTTATTGATACGTCTCCAATGTATCTATAATTTTTGATTGCTCCATGCTACTTTATCTACTATTTTGGACTATATTGGAGGCGGTCATGAGGGTGGAGGGCGTCCCCATGGGTGCGCCCCCTGCCTCGTGGGCCCCCTGTTGCTCCACCGACGTACTCCATCCTCCTATATATACCTACGTACCCCCGTTAGATCAAATACGGAGCCAAAAACCTAATTCCACCGCCGCAACTTTCTGTATCCGCGAGATCCCATCTTGGGGCCTGTTCCGGAGCTCCGTCGGAGGGGGCATCTACCATGGAGGGCTTCTACATCAACACCATAGCCTCTCCAATGAAGTGTGAGTAGTTTACTTCAGACCTTCGGGTCCATAGCTAGTAGCTAGATGGCTTCTTCTCTCTTTTTGGATCTCAATACAATGTTCTCCCCCTCTCTTGTGGAGATCTATTCGATGTAATCTTCTTTTTGCGGTGTGTTTGTTGAGACCGATGAATTGTGGGTTTATGATCCAGCTTATCTATGAATAATATTTGAATCTTCTCTAAATTCTTTTATATATGATTGAGTTATCTTTTCAAGTCTCTTCGAATTATCCGTTTGGTTTGGCCAACTGGATTGGTAGTTCTTGCAATGGGAGAAGTGTTTAGCTTTGGGTTCAATCTTGCGGTGTCCTTACCCAGTGACAGAAAGGGTTGCAAGGCACGTATTGTATTGTTGCCATCGAGGATAACAAGATGTTTTTTTTATCATATTGCATGAATTTATCCCTCTACATCATGTCATCTTGCTTAAGGCGTTACTCTGTTTTTAACTTAATACTCTAGATGCATGCTGGATAGCGGTCGATGAGTGGAGTAATAGTAGTAGATGCAGAATCGTTTCGATCTACTTGTCTCAGACGTGATGCCTATACACATGATCATACCTAGATATACTCATAATATGCTCAATTCTATCAATTGCTCAACAATAATTTGTTCACCCACCGTAGAATACTTATGCTCTTGAGAGAAGCCACAAGTGAAACCTATGGCCCCCGGGTCTATTCTCATCATATCAATCTCCATTGCTTTATGTACTTGCTTTGTTTTTTACTTTGCCTTTTACTTTTCACTTTACATCTATCTATCAAAAATACCAAAAATATTATTTATCATCTCTATCAGGTCTCACCCTCGTAAGTGACTGTGAAGGGATTGACAACCCTAATCGCATTGGTTGCGAGTAGCTATCATTTTGTGTAGGTACGAGTGACTCATGCGTGATCTTCTACTGGATTGATGCCTTGGTTCTCAAAAACTGAGGGAAATACTTACGCTACTTTACTGCATCATCCTCTCCTCTTCGGGGAAATCCAACGCAGTGCTCAAGAGGTAGCAAGAAGAATTTCTGGCGATGTTGCCGGGGATTTTGCGCAAAAGTCAACTATACCAAGTACCCATCACAATCCCTATCTCTCGCATTACATTATTTGCCTCTCGTTTTCCTCTCCCCCACTTCACCCTTGCCGTTTTATTCGCCCTCTCTTTCCCAATCTCCTCCTTTCTTTCCCTTTCTCCTTTTTCTCGTTTGCCTTTTTGTTTGCCGCTATGTCTGAAACTGGGGAGATTATCGTCAATATGGACAATAATGATAACATGGAAAATCCCGAGGCTCCGGCCGATGAACCCCCTATCTTGCATACTAAAAAGTTTCGAATCGATAGTGGTAACATTATTGGCAAAGGTGTTATTCAAGATTTCTTTACTTGTGCCGGTGCTTTACCTCCCTTGGGTTGTTCTATTCTTCATAGAACTAGTAGCCTTGCGGACGCTATCGCTATGCTTGTAGTTGAACTTGAAAGACAATTTATGCATATGCATCCTTGCATACAAAGAATTTTTCTAGAATTTTCTAATATTGAGCATTCTTCTGTTAAGTGCGTTGTTACTATCTTTTTGGCTCATGAGTTTAGATTTATCATTAGAGAGGCCAAAGAAATCTTTGTGCACTATAGGGTGGACGCCGGTCGTCCTCCCATAGAAGCAATCCTTTATGATCAAGAGGAATTTAGACGTTTTCAATCTTCCGACTATGTCGCTTTTAATGAAAACCTTAGAAAAAAGGTTCCTACCAAAGTCTTGATTGATTGCATTAACGAACTTAATAATGATTTTGCTCTTCGAAACAATGAGCTAGGATACTCTGTTGAGTATAGGATCACAAAATTTTTCCAAAAGAATGCTTTTAGTGATGAAATAGTGCTGCACTATGAAGGGCCGAAGGAGGAACCTATTCCTCCTTTGATTGATCTTGGGGACCTTTGTCCCACCAAATTTAGCCCTTTTGATTACTTTTGCTTGCCTCAAAGAAAGCTTGCTGCTGAACGTAGAGAATATGAGATGAGTTTTCAAGATCTATCTTACTATTATGGCACTCGTTAGATCTATCCTTACTTTTATGCCTAGCTAGGGGCGTTAAACGATAGCGCTTGTTGGGAGGCGACCCAATTTTATTTTTTATTTTTTGTTTTTGTTCCTGTTTAGTGTTAAATTTTGTTTCTACTTTCTGTTTAGATGTGGTTTTATGTTTTAATTAGTGTTTGTGCCAAGTAGAACCTATAGGATAAGCTATGATGATAGTTGATTTGATTCTGCTGAAAAACTGAAACTTTGCGCTCACAAGAAAAAATGCAATAAATCACAGAAACGTGTTTTTGCATTGATTCTTTTTTCTGCTGATCAATAAACAAAGTTTCCAGTACGTCCTATTTTGGTAGAATTTTTAGAGTTCCAGAAGTTTGCGTTAGTTACAAATTGCTACAGACTGTTCTGTTTTTGACAGATTCTGTTTTTCTTGTGTTGTTTGCTTATTTCAATGCATCTATGGCTAATAAGTTAGTTTATAAACCATAAGGAAGTTGGAATACAGTAGGTTTAACACCAATATAATTAAATAATGAGTTCATTACAGTACCTTAAAGTAGTATTTTGTTTTCTTTCACTAACGGAGCTCACGAGATTTCTATTGAGTTTTGTGTTGTGAAGTTTTCATGTTTTGGGTGAATTCTTTTGATGGATTATGGAACAAAGAGTGGCAAGAGCCTAAGCTTGGGGATGCCCATGGCACCCCCAAGATAATCCGAGGACACCAAAAAGTCAAAGCTTGGGGATGCCCCGGAAGGCATCCCCTCTTTCGTCTACTTCCATCGGTAATTTACTTGGAGCTATATTTTTATTCACCACATGTTATGTGTTTTGCTTGGAGCGTCTTGTATTATTTGCGTCTTTGCTTGTTAGTTCACCACAATCATCCTTGCTGTACACACCTTTTGAGAGAGCCATACATGATTTGGAATTTGATAGTTTTGCTCATAGTGCTTCACTTATATCTTTGGAGCTTGATAGTTTTGCTCATAGTGCTTCACTTATATCTTTTGAGCGTAATAATTTTTGCTCTAGTACTTCACTTAGATCTTTTAGAGCACGGTGGTGGATTTTTTTTAAAGAAACTGTTGATCTCTCATGCTTCACTTAGGTTATTTTGAGAGTTGTTAATAGCATGGTAATTTGCTTAAAGATAATATACTTGGTATTCAAGATATGTGAAACTTTCTTTTGAGTGCGTTGAATACTAAGATAAGTTTGATGCTTGATAATTGTTTTGAGATATGGAGGTGATAATATCAAAGCAATGCTAGTTGGGGTGATTATGAATTTAAAGAATGCTTGTGTTGAAGTTTGTGATTCCCGTAGCATGCACGTATGGTGAACCGCTTTGTGATGAAGTCGGAGCACAATTTTATTTATTGATTGTCTTCCTTATGAGTGGCAGTCGGGGACGAGCGATGGTATTTTCATACCAATCTATCCCCCTAGGAGTATGCGTTTAGTGCTTTGGTTTTTGATGACTTCTAAATTTTTGCAATAAGTGCATGAGTTCTTTTGATTAATGTTGAGTCCATGGATTATATGCATTCTCACCCTTCCACCATTACTAGCCTCTCTAATACCGCACACTTTTTGCCGGTATCATACACCCACCATATACCTTCCTCAAAACAACCACCATACCTACCTATCATGGCATTTCCATAGCCATTCCGAGATATATTGCCATGAAACTTTCCACCGTTCTGTTCATATGACATACATTACTTTTGTCATATTGCTTTTTGCATGAACATGTAGTTGACATTGTATTTGTGGAAAGGCACCTTCATAATTCTCTCATACATGTCGCTCTTGATTCGTTGCATATCCCGGTACACCGCCGGAGGCATTCATATAGAGTCATATTTTGTTCTAAGTATGGAGTTGTAATTGTTGAGTTGTAAGAAAAATAGAAGTGTGATGATCATCATTATTAGAGCATTGTCCCAGTGAGGAAAGGATGATGGAGACTATGATTCCCCCGTAAGTCGGGATGAGACTCCGGACGAAAAAAAAGAGTGGCCATAAAAAAAGGCCCAAATAAAAAAAAATGAGAGAAAAAGAGAGAAGGGACAATGCTACTATCCTTTTACCACACTTGTGCTTCAAAATAGCACCATGATCTTCATCATAGAGAGTCTCATATGTTGTCACTTTCATATACTAGTGGGAATTTTTCATTATAGAACTTGGCTTGTATATTCCAATGATGGGCTTCCTCAAAAGTGCCCTAGGTCTTCGTGAGCAAGCAAGTTGGATGCACACCCACTTAGTTTCTTTTGTTGAGCTTTCATACTTATAGCTCTAGTGCATCCGTTGCATGGCAATCCCTACTCGCTCACATCGATAGCTATTGATGGGCATCTCCATAGCCCATTGATACGCCTAGTTGATGTGAGACTATCTTCTCCTTTTTTGTCTTCTCCACAACCACCATTCTATTCCACCTATAGTGCTATGTCCATGGCTCACGCTCATGTATTGCGTGAAAGTTGAAAAAGTTTGAGATTACTAAAGTATGAAATAGTTGCTTAGCTTGTCATCGGGGTTGTGCATGATTAAATACTTTGTGTGATGAAGATAGAGCATAGGCAGACTATATGATTTTGTAGGGATAACTTTCTTTAACCATGCTATTTTGAGAAGACATGATTGCTTTGATTAGTACGCTTGAAGTATTATGACTTTTATGTCAATATGAACTTTTGTCTTGAATCTTTTGGATCTGAATATTCATACCACAATTAAGAAGATTTACATTGAAATTATGCCAAAGTATCACTCCACATCAAAAATTCTTTTTTATCATTTACCTACTCGAGGACGAGCAGGAATTAAGCTTGGGGATGCTTGATACGTCTCCAACGTATCTATAATTTTTGATTGCTCCATGCTACTTTATCTACTGTTTTGGACTATATTGGGCTTTATTTTCCACTTTTATATTATTTTTGGGACTAACCTATTAACCGGAGGCCCAACCCAGAATTGCTGTTTTTTGCCTATTTCAGTATTTCGAAGAAACAAAATATCAAACGGAGTCCAAACGGAATGAAACCTTCGGGAACGTGATTTTCTCACCGAACGTGATCCAGGAGACTTGGACCCTACTCCAAGAAATGCCAGAGGCGGTCACGAGAGTGGAGGGTGCCCCCTGGGCGCGCCCCCCTGCCTCGTGGGCCCCCTGTTGCTCCACCGCCGTACTCCTTCCTCCTATATATACCTACGTACCCCCGTCAGATCAAATATGGAGCCAAAAACCTAATTCCACCACCGCAACTTTCTGTAGCCGCGAGATCCCATCTTGGGGCCTGTTCCGGAGCTCCGCCGGAGGGGGCATCTACCATGGAGGGCTTCTACATCAACACCATAGCCTCTCCGATGAAGTGTGAGTAGTTTACTTCAGACCTTCGGGTCCATAGCTAGTAGCTAGATGGTTTCTTCTCTCTTTTTGGATCTCAATACAATGTTCTCCCCCTCTCTTGTGGAGATCTATTCGATTTAATCTTCTTTTTGCGGTGTGTTTGTTGAGAACGATGAATTGTGGGTTTATGATCCAGCTTATCTATGAATAATATTTGAATCTTCTCTGAATTCTTTTATGTATGATCGAGTTATCTTTGCAAGTCTCTTCGAATTATCCGTTTGGTTTGGCCAACTGGATTGGTAGTTCTTGCAATGGGAGAAGTGTTTAGCTTTGGGTTCAATCTTGCGGTGTCCTTACCAAGTGATAGAAAGGGTTGCAAGGCACGTATTGTATTGTTTCCATCGAGGATAACAAGATGGTTTTTTTTTATCATATTGCATGAATTTATCCCTCTACATCATGTCATCTTGCTTAAGGCGTTACTCTGTTTTTAACTTAATACTCTAGATGCACGCTGGATAGCGGTTGATGAGTGGAGTAATAGTAGTAGATGCAGAATCATTTCGATCTACTTGTCGTGATGCCTATACACATGATCATACCTAGATATACTCATAATTATGCTCAATTCTGTCAATTGCTCAACAGTTATTTGTTCACCCATCGTAGAATACTTATGCTCTTGAGAGAAGCCACTAGTGAAACCTTTGGCCCCCGGGTCTATTCTCATCATATCAATCTCCATTGCTTTATTTACTTGCTTTGTTTTTACTTTGCCTTTTACTTTTCACTTTACATCTATCTATCAAAAATACCAAAAATATTATTTATCATCTTTATCAGATCTCACCCTCGTAAGTGACCGTGAAGGGATTGACAAATGACAACCCCTAATCGCGTTGGTTGCGAGTAGCTATCGTTTTGTGTAGGTACGAGGGACTCGTGCGTGATCTCCTACTGGATTGATACCTTGGTTCTCAAAAACTGAGGGAAATACTTACGCTACTTTACTGGATCATCCTCTCTGTCGGTGTCAAAACCGGCGGATCTCGGGTAGGGGGTCCCGAACTGTGCGTCTAGGCGGATGGTAACAGGAGACGAGGGACACGATGTTTTACCCAGGTTCGGGCCCTCTTGATGGAGGTAAAACCCTACGTCCTGCTTGATTGATATTGATATTGTGGATGTTTACAAGAGTGGATCTACCACGAGATCAAGGAGGCTAAACCCTAGAAGCTAGCCTATGGTATGATTGTAATGGTTGTTGTTGTGTCCTACGGACTAGAGCCATCCGGTTTATATAGACACCGGAGAGGGATAGGGTTACATAGAGTCGGTTACAATGGTAGGAGATCTATGTATCCGTATCGCCAAGCTTGCCTTCCACGCCAAGGAAAGTCCCATCCGGACACGGGACGAAGTCTTCAATCTTCTATCTTCATAGTCTTGGAGTCCGGTCGATGATGATAGTCCGGCCGATGATAGTTCGGCTGATGATGGTAGTCCGGCTATCCGGACACCCCCTAATCCAGGACTCCCTCACTCTCCTCTTCGGGGAAATCCAACGCAGTGCTCAAGAGGTAGCAATTATAAACCTGGGTTATATGTTGGGCATTATGACCCGTCCGGCGGTAAACCGCCAGGACACTTTAAACTTGTTGTATGCAGAAACAGGTTGAATAAAGCATAATTATAAATCACCGGCGTTTATTAACCCGGCCTGGCTTTAAGACGATAAGTCGCCAGTATATGATGAGAAATTATCCGGTGTTTGTTAAACCGGCCTGGCTTTGGACTATAATTTGCCAGTATATATTTGGATTGCACCATTGGAATCATGCGCTCATAAATCATTGGATTATATTATTCAAATCTTTAATAGACACCATGGCTGGATTTTTATTATGGTTATCAATAACCAATATTATGATTGAGGTTTTCAAAGTCGCTTCAGCGCAATGGCTATTATTTCATCAATGGACATGATTTATTTTTACAATGGAGGGAATAGTCCCAAGTCGCTGCTGGTTTACAACCCGGCACTTGGGGGCTACATTATTTAAGTTGAGATTACATCAAATACACAAGTCTCATGTTGTTGCAAGCATGCACCATGACACTTGGGGGCTAATGCAAAGTCATTGTTTGCTCACCTTATTGAAGACCCGACTCATCACATCGTAATGAGCCAGCCCTTGGGGGCTACCAATTGCTCGTGTCAACAATTCAAGGTACAAAGCTTTTTATCCATTATATTGAAAGGTCCATCCCTCAGTTGGTAGAGCACAAGGCTCTTAACCTTGTGGACATGGATTCAAGCCCCATGATGGGGGTTACATCATATGATGTTATTTTCATTGAAGTATATATCAAGTCCCAGCTCAATATTATCTTACTGAGCCAGCCCTTGGGGGCTACACATCACTGCTCAAATCTACATGATTATATTTACAAAGTCCCTGCTCATTATTGCATAATGACCCGGCCCTTGGGGGCTACACTGGTTGAAGTTATTATGAGCATAAGGCAATTTCATGTCCCAGGTTGCTACAAGCATGACAACCCGACACTTGGGGGCTACATATATGGAGTATTCAGTTGTTTCCTAGTGACTGAGATGAACAACATAGATTTCCTCAAAGTGGCAGTAATTATATGGAAACAAGTCTCAAATCATCACTTTGTTCTGTTCAAGACTTGGGGGCTACATGTAATATGGATATAAGGGAGAAATATCTTCCGATTTTCAGTATGACCCAGCATCACCAATCATTATAACCCGGTGTCTGCAACAATCATGAACCGGCATTGGCAACAATCATGAACTGGCGTTGGCAAACAATCATGAATAGGCATTGGAAACAATCATGACCCGGAATTATCAGTTTTTATAACCCAGCGATTTTGGAAATCATAGATCGGCAAGTTCTACATTTTCAAACCGGCTGAATATCGATTGAATATTTGAAGACCAATATTTTTGTCAAATCAGAGCATTGAAGGCCGATTCAAATGGATTCTTTATTTACAATATTTCTTGTGCAAGCAAATTGATTATGAAGCTGGTCTATTGACTCGGATTTTCTAGAAGGAAGAAATGACAAGGATTTAAGGATGATCAAGCGCAGTTTATAAGAATCTTTAACCCGGAGCACAAGCCGTCAAGTTTGTTCTTGTGTTTGTTTTACAGGATCAGTTTAACATGGATAAATCCAAGCTAAACTGGGGCCTAATGTCGGGGATATACCCCGCGGTATGAACCGGCCAGAAATATGACCCGGCCGGGCTTGGCGGTTTACTTGAGACCTGGCTGACACTTGGCGATTCACTGGCGACCCACCCTGACCAGGCGGTTTACAAGCAACCTGCCTATGACTCACTGGTAACCCGGTGGGCGGGACAGATGGATGACAAGGCCTGGTGGCCCAATGGGCGGTTCATGGAAGGACGGTTCATGTTATGGTGGGCCGGTTTAAGAGAAAGGCATAAGGAATATTCTCCTACAAAGGAAGCAAGACTAGGACTCCACTTGTAATAGAGTAATCCTAATCCAATTAGGACTAGTCATGTAAACCGCCCCTTCAACATATATAAGGAGGGGCAGTGCTCCCCAAAAAGGGACAAGGGAGAAGAAACAATCTTTAGGGCTAGACACAACTAGAGGAGAGCCGGTTTACGACGACTCCCTCAAGAGCATAATGAGACCTAGCCACAAACAGCATGTAGGGCTATTACCGGATGATGTTTCCCGGGGCCCGAAGCTGTCTAAATCCTTGTCTTGTGTGTTGTGTATCTCGTCCCGATCAACCCCTCTCAAGCTACCACATAGATGCGTTGGCCTCACGACTAAGTCCTGAAACTAAGGACATCTGACATGTTAATTCCACGACACTTAGCGAAGATCTTGGCAACACTATGAGGTAGACTGATAGGACGATAGTCTCGCACAACCTCAGCATCCGGCTTCTTCAGAATCAACACGATGTGAGCATGATTAAGCTTGCCGAAACCTCGCCCATCTCCCACATAAAGCTTAAGAAGCACTGCCATCACGTCGTTCTTTATCGTGGGCCACGCTTTCTGATAGAAAGCCGCGCTGAATCCATCCAGCCCTGGTGCCCGCTCCGGGTGCAGCTCCTTGATAGTTTTCCACACCTCCTCCTCAGTAAATATCACATCAAGCTCCGATAGATCATGGACGGTCATGTTGAGGAAATCCAGGTCCACGTCGATATCCCGAGCGGCGACGTGACCCAGAAGCTGCTCGTATGCATCAGAGAAGATCTCCTCCTTCTTGTCTTGCTGGTATATCAACTCCCCATTATGTCTAATATGCGGGATGAAGTTCTTGGACCTCCTTCCATTAACCACCGCTTGAAAGAGTTTAGTATTGGCATCCCCCTCGCGGATCCACCTCAACCGGGAGCGTTGTCTATCTATGGTGCGTTGTAGGGAGGCAAGCCCTAGAACCGAATGCTTGAGAGTTCTCCTCAACCAATTCTCCCTCAAGTTCAGCGCCCGAACCTCCATGGCTCTATCAAGCCTAAGGATGACGTAGTTAGCCACCGCCATCAGAATTTTGATGTTACCAGTCTTTCTTTGACCCCAAGCTTGCAAAACGGATACGGTATTCCTTAGAAGCATATCAAGCCTCTTGAAGGGATCAACAATATCCTCCTCCCACACCCACGCGTCTTTAACAGCCTGCTCAAAACCATCCAGGCGAGTCCAAAACAGCTCAAAACGGAACCTACGCTTGGGGCAAAAAGGGGCCGAAGTGGAAAGGTGCAGAGGTGCGTGACACGAAATGTTGGTGGATAGGGCTTGTAGCACCACATCCGGGAAGCTGAGTTCCCAATCAACAGAGACGAGGACCCGATCGATCTTTGTCATCACCACCTGATCCCTTTCGTTTGACCAAGTGAAGCGCCTACCGTGCATGTAGATCTCTCTGAGCTCGTTATTGTCGACGAACGATTTGAACTTCCTCATCATGCCCCTATTAAGATTCGAGTTGCTCTTCTCATCCGCACTGATGATCATATTGAAATCACCCAACACCATCCAGGGGCCCGGAGCTGCATCCCTTCTAAGCTGAAGATCCATGAGGAACTGAGTTTTAGGCACGTCCCCTTGGGGTCCGTGTTGGGGAACGTAGCAGAAATTCAAAATTTTCCTACATGTCACCAAGATCTATCTATGGAGAAACCAACAATGAGGGGAAGGAGAGTGCATCTACATACCCTTGTAGATCGCTAAGCGGAAGCGTTCAAGAGAACGGGGATGAAGGAGTCGTACTCGTCGTGATCCAAATCACCGGAGATCCTAGTGCCGAACGGACGGCACCTCCGCGTTCAACACACGTACAGCCCGGTGACGTCTCCATGCCTTGATCCAGCAAGGTGAGAGGGAGAGGTTGAGGAAGACTCCATCCAGCAGCAGCACAACGGCGTGGTGGTGATGGAGGAGCGTGGTAGTCCAGCAGGGCTTCGCCAAGCACCGCGGGAGAGGAGGAGTAAGAGAGGTAGGGCTGCGCCAAGAGGGAGAGGTTCTCGTGTCTTGGGCAGCCCCCAGGCCTCAAGTATTTATAGGGGGAGGGGAGGGGGCTGCGCCCCCTCTAGGGTTCCCTCCCCAGGGGTGGCGGCAGCCCCCAGATCCCATCTGGGTGGCGGCCAGAAGGGGAGAGGGGGGAGGCGCACCTAGGGTGGGCCTTAGGGCCCATCTGCCCTAGGGTTTGCCCCCCTTCCCCACTTCGCTGCGCCTTGGGCCCTATGGGGGGGCGCACCAGCCCACCTGGGGCTGGTCTCCTCCCACACTTGGCCCATGCAGCCCTCCGGGGTTGGTGGCCCCACTTGGTGGACCCCCGGGACCCTCCCAGTGGTCCCGGTACGTTACCGAAAAAAACCGAAACTTTTCCGGTGACCAAAACAGGACTCCCCATATATAAATCTTTACCTCCGGACCATTCCGGAACTCCTCGTGACGTCTGGGATCTCATCCGGGACTCCAAACAACACTCAGCAACCACATACAAACTTCCTTTATAATCCTAGCGTCATCGAACCTTAAGTGTGTAGACCCTACGGGTTCGGGAGACATGTAGACATGACCGAGACGTTCTCCGGTCAATAACCAACAGCGGGATCTGGATACCCATGTTGGCTCCCACATGTTCCGCGATGATCTCATCGGATGAACCACGATGTCAAGGACTCAATCGATCCCGTATACAATTCCCTTTGTCTAGCGGTATTGTACTTGCCCGAGATTCGATTGTCGGTATACCGATACCTTGTTCAATCTCGTTACCGGCAAGTCTCTTTACTCGTTACGTAACACATCATCCCATGATCAACCCTTTGATCACATTGTGCACATTATGATGATGTCCTACCGAGTGGGCCCAGAGATACCTCTCCGTCACACGGAGTGACAAAATCCCAGTCTCGATTCGTGCCAACCCAACAGACACTTTCGGAGATACCTGTAGTGCACCTTTATAGTCACCCAGTTACGTTGTGACGTTTGGTACACCCAAAGCATTCCTACGGTATCCGGGAGTTGCACAATCTCATGGTCTAAGGAAATGATACTTGACATTAGAAAAGCTTTAGCATATGAACTACACGATCTTTGTGCTAGGCTTAGGATTGGGTCTTGTCCATCACATCATTCTCCTAATGATGTGATCCCGTTATCAACGACATCCAATATCCATGGTCAGAAAACCGTAACCATCTATTGATCAACGAGCTAGTCAACTAGAGGCTTACTAGGGACATGGTGTTGTCTATGTATCCACACATGTAGCTGAGTTTCCTATCAATACAATTATAGCATGGATAATAAACGATTATCATGAACAAGGAAATATAATAATAACTAATTTATTATTGCCTCTAGGGCATATTTCCAACAGTCTCCCACTTGCACTAGAGTCAATAATCTAGTTCGCAGATTAACACTAATAGGTCACATCGCCATGTGACCAACATCCAAAGAGTTTACTAGTATCGCTAAACTAGTTCACATCATCATGTGATTAAGACTCAATGAGTTCTTATGTTTGATCATGTTTTGCTTGTGAGAGAGGTTTTAGTCAACGGGTCTGCAACATTCAGATCCGTATGTACTTTGCAAATCTCTAGGTCATATTGTAAATGTTGCTTCCATGCTCCACTTGGAGCTATTCCAAATGGTTGCTCCACTATACGTATCCAGTTTGCTACTCAGAGTCACTCGGATAGGTGTTAAAGCTTGCATCGACGTAACCCTTTACGGCGAACTCTTTGTCACCTCCATAATCGAGAAACATGTCCTTATTTACTCCAAGGACAATTTTGACCGCTGTCCAATGATCCATTCCTGGATCATTCTTGTTCCCCTTGACTGACTCATGGCAAGGCACACTTCCGGTGCGGTACACAGCATAGCATACTATAGAGCCTACGTCTGAAGCGTAGGGGACGGCCTTCGTCCTTTGTCTCTCTTCTGCCGTGGTCGAGCTTTAACTCTTAACTTCATACCATACAACTCAGGAAAGAACTCCTTCTTTGACTGATCCATCTTGAACACCTTCAAGATCATGTCAAGGTATGTGCTCATTTGAAAGTATTATTAAGCATTTTGATCTATCTTATAGATCTTGATGCTTATTGTTCAAGTAGCATAATCCAGGTTTTCCATTGAAAAACACTTTTCAAATAACCCTATATGGTTTCTAGAAATTCTACATCATTTCTGATCATCAATATGTCAACAACATATACTCATCAGAAATTCTATAGTGCTCCCACTCACTTCTTTGGAAATACAAGTTTCTCATAAACTTTGTATAAACCCAAAATCTTTGATCATCTTATCAAAGTACATATTCCAACTCCGAGATGCTTACTCCAGTCCATGGAAGGATCGCTGGAGCTAGCATACCTTTTAACATCCTTAGGATCGACAAAACCTTTCTGATTGTATCACATACAACCTTTCCTTACGAAAACTGGTAAGGAAAACCGTTTTGACATCCGTCTGCCAGATTGCAAAAATGCAGCTAATGCTAACATGATTCCGACGGACTCAAGCATCACTACGGATGAGAAAATCTCATCGTAGTCAACTCCTTGAACTTGTGAAAAACTTCGCCACAAGTCGAGCTTCATAGACGGTGACATTACCGTCCACGTCCGTCTTCTTCTTAAAGATCCATTTATCTCAATGGTTTGCCGATCATCGGGCAAGTCCACCAAAGTCCATGCTTTGTTATGATACATGGATCCTATCTCGGATTTCATGGCTCCTAACCATTTGTCGGAATTTGGGCCCGCCATCGCTTCTCCATAGCTCGTAGATTCATTGTTGTCTAGCAACATGACCTTCTAGACAGGATCACCGTACCACTCCGAAGCAGTATGCGTCCTTGTCGTCCTACGAGGTTCGGTAGTGACTTAATCCGAAGCTTCATGATCACTATCATAAGCTTCCACTTCAATTGATGTAGGTGCCACGGGAACAACTTCCTGTGCCCTGCTACACACTGGTTGAAGTGATGGTTCAATAACCTCATCAAGTCTCCACTATCCTCCCACTCAATTCTCGAGACAAACCTTTCCTCGAGAAAGGACCCGATTCAAGAAACAATCCCTATTGCTTTCGGATCTGAATTAGGAGGTATACCCAACTGTTTTGGGTGTCCTATGAAGATGCATTTTTTCCGCTTTGGGTTCGAGCGTATCAACCTGAAACTTTTCCACATAAGCGTCGCAGCCCCAAACCTTTAAGAAACGACAACTTAGGTTTCTCCAAACCACAGTTCAAACGGTGTCGTCTCAACGGAATTATGTGGTGCCCTATTTAAAGTGAGTGCAGTTGTCTCTAATGCCTAACTCATGAACGATAGTGGTAATTCGATAAGAGACATCATGGTACGCACCATATCCAATAGGGTGCAACTATGATGTTCGGACACACCATCACACTATGGTGTTCCAGGCAGTATTGGTTGTGAAACAATTTCCACAATGTCTTAATTGCGTGCCAAAGCTTGTAACCCAGATACTCATCTCTATGATCATATTATAGACATTTTATCCTCTTGTCACAATGATCTTCAACTTCACTCTGAAATTACTTGAACCATTCAATAATTCAGACTTGTGTTTCATCAAGTATCTACTCAAATCATCCGTGAAGTAAGAACATAACGATATCCACTGCGTGCCTTAGCACTTATTGGACTGCACACATCAAAATGTATTACTTCCAACAAGTTGCTATCTTGTTCCATCTTACTGAAAACGAGGCTTTTCAGTCATCTTGCCCATGTGGTGTGATTTGCATATCTCAAGTGATTCAAAATCAAGTGAGTCCAAACGATCCATCTGCATGGAGTTTCTTCATGCGTATACACAAATAGACATGGTTCGCATGTCTCAAACTTTTCATAAACGAGTGACTCTAAAGATCCATCAACATGGAGCTTCTTCATGTGTTTTATACCATTATGACTTACATGGCAGTGCCACAAGTAAGTGGTACTATCATTACTATCTTATATCTTTTGGCATGAAAATGTGTATCACTACGATCGAGATTCAATAAACCATTCCTTTAGGTGCAAGACCATTGAAGGTATTATTCAAATAAATAGAGTAACCATTATTCTCCTTAAATGAATAATCGTATTGCGATAGACACAATCCAATCATGTCTATGCTCAGCGCAAACACCAAATGACAATTATTCAGGTTTAATACTAATCTTGATGGTAGAGGGAGCGTGCGACGTTTGATCACATCAACCTTGGAAACACTTCCAACACATATCGTCAGCTCACCTTTAGCTAGTCTCCGTTTATTCCGTAGCTCTTTTATTTCGAGTTACTAACACTTAGCAACTGAACCGGTATCTTAATACCCTGGTGCTACTAGGAGTACTAGTAAAGTACACATTAACATAATGTATATCCAATATACTTCTATCGACCTTGCCTGCCTTCTCATCTACCAAGTATCTAGGGTAGTTCTTGTCCAGTGGCTGTTCCCCTTATTACAGAAGCACTTAGTCTCGGGTTTGGGTTCAACCTTGGGTTTTCACTAGAGCAGCAACTATTTTGCCGTTTCATGAAGTATCCCTTCTTGCCCTTGCCCTTCTTGAAACTAGTGGTTTCACCAACCATCAACAATTGATGCTCCTTCTTGATTTCTACTTTCGCGGTGTCAAACATCGTGAATACCTCAAGGATCATCATATCTATCCTTGATATGTTACAGTTCATCACGAAGCTCTAGTAGCTTGGTGGCAATGACTTAGGAGAAACATCACTATCTCATCTGGAAGATCAACTCCCACTCGATTCAAGTGATTGTTGTACTCAGACAATCTGAGCACAAGCTCAACGATTGAGCTTTTCTCCCTTAGTTTGCAGGCTAAGAAAATCATCGGAGGTCTCATACCTCTTGATGTGGGCACGAGCTTGAAATCCCAATTTCAGCCCTCGAAACATCTCATATGTTCCGCGACGTTTTGAAAACGTCTTTGGTGCCTCAACTCTAAACCGTTTAACTGAACTATCACGTAGTTATCAAAACGTGTATGTCCGATGTTCGCAACATCCACAGACGACATTTGGGGTTCTGCACACTGAGCGGTGCATTAAGGACATAAGCTTTCTACTGATCGCATAATCGCTACTATCAACTTTCAACTATATTTTCTCTAGGAACATATCTAAACAGTGGAACTAAAGCGCGAGCTTACGACATAATTTGCAAAGATCTTTTGACTATGTTCAGGATAATTAAGTTCATCTTATGAACTCCCACTCAGATAGACATCCCTCTAGTCATCTAAGTGATTACATGATCCGAGTCAACTAGGCCGTGTCCGATCATCACGTGAGATGGACTAGTCATCATCAGTGAACATCTTCATGTTGATCGTATCTACTATACGACTCATGCTCGACCTTTCGGTCTCTTGTGTTCCGAGGACATGTCTGTACATGCTAGGCTCGTCAAGTCAACCTAAGTGTTTCGCGTGTGTAAATCTGGCTTACACCCGTTGTATGTGAACGTAAGAATCTATCACAACCGATCATCACATGGTGCTTCGAAACGACGAACTTTCGCAACGGTGCACAGTTAGGGGGAACACCTTCTTGAAATTTTAATGAGGGATCATCTTATTTACTACCGTCGTTCTAAGCAAATAAGATGCATAAACATGATAAACATCACATGCAATCAAATAGTGACATGATATGGCCAATATCATTTTGCTCCTTTTGATCTCCATCTTCGGGGCTCCATGATCATCATCGTCACCGGCATGACACCACGATCTCCATCATCATGATCTCCATCATCGTGTCTTCATGAAGTTGTCTCTCCAACTATTACTTCTACTACTATGGCTACCGGTTAGCAATAAAGTAAAGTAATTACATGGCGTTGTTTTAATGACATCATACAATAAATTAAGACAACTCCTATGGCTCCTGCCGGTTGGCATACTCATCGACATGCAAGTCGTGATTCCTATTACAAGAACATGATCAATCTCATACATCACATATCATTCATCACATTCTTCTTGGCCATATCACATCACATATCATACCCTGCAAAAACAAGTTAGACGTCCTCTAATTGTTGTTTGCATGTTTTACGTGGCTGCTATGGGTTTCTAGCAAGAACGTTTCTTACCTACGCAAAACCACAACGTGATATGTCAATTGCTATTTACCCTTCATAAGGACCCTTTTCATCGAATCCGTTCCGACTAAAGTGGGAGAGACTGGCACCCGCTAGCCACCTTATGCACCAAGTGCATGTCAGTCGGTGGAACCTGTCTCACGTAAGAGTACATGTAAGGTTGGTCCGGGCCGCTTCATCCCACAATACCGTCGACACAAGATTGGACTAGTAACGGTAAGCATATTGAACAAAATCAACGCCCACAAGTACTTTGTGTTCTACTCGTGCAAAGAATCTATGCAATAGACCTAGCTCATGATGCCACTATTGGGGAACGTAGCAGAAATTCAAAATTTTCCTACGTGTCACCAAGATCTATCTATGGAGAAACCAGCAACGAGGGGAAGGAGAGTGCATCTACATACCCTTGTAGATCGCTAAGCGGAAGCGTTCAAGAGAATGGGTCTGAAGGAGTCGTACTCATCGTGATCCAAATCACCGGAGATCCTAGTGCCGAACGGACGGCACCTCCGCATTCAACACACGTACAGCTCGGTGACGTCTCCCATGCCTTGATCCAGCAAGGTGAGAGGGAGAGGTTGAGGAAGACTCCATCCAGCAGCAGCACAACGGCGTGGTGGTGATGGAGGAGCGTGGTAGTCCAGCAGGGCTTTGCCAAGCACCGCGGGAGAGGAGGAGTAAGAGAGGTAGGGCTGCGCCAAGAGGGAGAGGTTCTCGTGTCTTGGGTAGCCCCCAGGCCTCAAGTATTTATAGGGGGAGGGGAGGGGGCTGCGCCCCCTCTAGGGTTCCCTCCCCAGGGGTGGCGGCAGCCCCCAGATCCCATCTGGGTGGCGGCCAGAAGGGGAGAGGGGGGAGGCGCACCTAGGGTGGGCCTTAGGGCCCATCTGCCCTAGGGTTTGCCCCCCTTCCCCACTTCCCTGCGCCTTGGGACCTGTGGGGGCGCACCAGCCCACCTGGGGCTGGTCTCCTCCCACACTTGGCCCATGCAGCCCTCCGGGGTTGGTGGCCTCACTTGGTGGACCCCCGGGACCCTCCCGGTGGTCCCGGTACGTTACCGAAAAAACCCGAAACTTTTCCGGTGACCAAAACAGGACTTCCCATATATAAATCTGTACCTCCGGACCATTCCGGAACTCCTTGTGATGTCCGGGATCTCATCCGGGACTCCAAACAACATTCGGCAACCACATACAAACTTCCTTTATAATCCTAGCGTCATCGAACCTTAAGTGTGTAGACCCTACGGGTTCGGGAGACATGTAGACATGACCGAGATGTTCTCCGATCAATAACCAACAGCGGGATCTGGATACCCATGTTGGCTCCCACATGTTCCGGGATGATCTCATCGGATGAACCACGATGTCAAGGACTCAATCGATCCCGTATACAATTCCCTTTGTCTAGCAGTATTGTACTTGCCTGAGATTCGATCGTCGGTATACCGATACCTTGTTCAATTCTCTTTACTCGTTCCGTAACACATCATCCCGCGATCAACCCTTTGATCACATTGTGCACATTATGATGATGTCCTACCGAGTGGGCCCAGAGATACCTCTCCGTCACACGGAGTGACAAAATCCCAGTCTCGATTCGTGCCAACCCAACAGACAATTTCGAAGATACCTGTAGTGCACCTTTATAGTCACCCAATTACGTTATGATGTTTGGTACACCCAAAGCATTCCTTCGGTATCCAGGAGTTGCACAATCTCATGGTCTAAGGAAATGATACTTGACATTAGAAAAGCTTTAGCATATGAACTACACGATCTTTGTGCTAGGCTTAGGATTGGGTCTTGTCCATCACATCATTCTCCTAATGATGTGATCCCGTTATCAACGACATCCAATGTCCATGGTCAGAAAACCGTAACCATCTATTGATCAACGAGCTAGTCAACTAGAGGCTTACTAGGGACATGGTGTTGTCTATGTATCCACACATGTATCTGAGTTTCCTATCAATACAATTATAGCATGGATAATAAACGATTATCATGAACAAGGAAATATAATAATAACTAATTTATTATTACCTCTAGGGCATATTTCCAACAGTCCGTACACAGCCGATAACCACCATTCAAAACCATCTTTGTTGCGCACCAGACCCGAAAGGAAGTTTGTGTCCCGAGTGATGTTATTGATCTCCAAGAACGAGCTATCCCAACCCAAAAGAATGCCCCCTCTAGTATCGGAAGTGGGCAAGTAAGCGAAACCATCAAACGATGGCCCGATGCATTGCATTACCAAATAAGGATCAAAAGCTTCAAGCTTAGTTTCTTGAAGGCATACAAGATTAACCTTAGCCACGACCACAAACTCTCTAACTGCTTTTCTTTTGGCGGGATTATTTAGCCCCCTCATGTTCCAACATAGAACTTGTGGATTCAAATCCATGAGAGACAGGTGCACACCCACACCAACAAAAACTAAATGGCCTCAAGCCGTGCTCATCAACACCGTGGTGCCGGAGCTCATCTGAGGTGCCGGTGGAACATCCTTGCCAAAAAGTGTCGCAATCATCCTCACATGCTGCTCCCTTAAAGGCGAGTCGAAGAGCTCGGCCAGCTTTGCAATCATGTCGTCGTTACCATCCAGGTCCTCCGCTACCAGCCCAAGAGTTCTCATGAGCACATTTTCCGCCTGGGTTGCCTTGGACTTTCCAGTCAGAGCCTGCTTGGAGCTGCGAGTCGCTCGTCGGGGAGTGTAAGGCTCGGCCTTTGGCCTCAACGAAGATTGCACTTCAAGGAGAAGAGGGGTGGGGGGCAACTTCCTAACCAGCGTGTTGCAAAACCACTTAAGCTTCCCGTAGGCGATCACCTCCTGGGGTGTCATACTCCCCTCCCCTTTCAGAGTCTGGCTTTGCATGGCCTGATTTACATTCGGATTCACCTGTACCAGCGCGCGATCCTGAGAAGCCGCCTCTTGTAACTGCACGTCCACGCATGCAGGAGATGCCGTGCCGATCATTGGCAAATCCTCCTGCTGCTCCGGGATAACCACCAACTCCGTCTCCACGCCCGAGCCAATCATCTGCGGAATCTGCGGCACAACCACCAAAGCCTCCGCACGAGAGCCCACTGATGTCTACTACACAACCTTCTTCTTGTAGACGTTGTTGGGCCTGCAAGTGCACAGGTTTGTAGCACAGTAGAAAATTTCCCTCAAGTGGATGACCTAAGGTTTATCAATCCGTAGGAGGCGTAGGATGAAGATGGTCTCTCTCAAACAACCCTGCAACCAAATAACAAAGAGTCTCTTGTGTCCCCAACACACCCAATACAATGGTAAATTGAATAGATGCACTAGTTCAGCGAAGAGATAGTGATACAAGTGCAAAATAGATAGTAGATAAAGGTAATTGTAATCTGAAATTATAAAAACAGCAAGGTAGCAAGCGACAAAAGTGAGCGTAAACGGTATTGCAATGATAGGAAACAAGGCCTAGGGTTCATACTTTCACTAGTGCAAGTTCTCCCAGCAATAATAACATAGATAGATCATATAGCAAGCCCTCAACATGCAACAAAGAGTCACTCCAAAGCCACTAATAGCGGAGAACGAACGAAAAGATTATGGTAGGGTACGAAACCACCTCAAAGTTATTCTTTCAGATCGATCTATAAAAGAGTTCGTACTAGAATAACACCTTAAGACACAAATCAACCAAAACCCTAATGTCACCTAGATACTCCATTGTCACCTCAAGTATCTATGGGCATGATTATACGATATGCATCACTCAATCTCAGATTCATCTATTCAACCAACACAAAGTACTTCAAAGAGTGCCCCAAAGTTTCTACCGGAGAGTCAAGAACGTGTGCTAACCCCTATGCATAGGTTCATGGGCGGAACCCGAAAGTTGGTCACCAAAACATACATCAAGAGGCACATGATATCCCATTGTCACCACAAATAAGCACGGCAAGACATACATCAAGTGTTCTCATAAAAGACTCAATCCGATAAGATAACTTCAAAGGGGAAACTCAATTCATCACAAGAGACTAGAGGGGGAGAAACATCATAAGATCCAACTACAATAGCAAAGCTCGGGATACATCAAGATCGTGCCATAGAGGGAACACGAGAGAGTACACGAGAGAGAGAGAGAGAGAGATCAAACACATCGCTACTGGTACATACCCTCAGCCTCGAGGGTGAACTACTCCCTCCTCGTCATGGAGAGCGCTGGGATGATGAAGATGGCCACCGGTGAAGGATCCCCCCTCCGGCAGGGTGCCGAGAAGGGCTCCCGAGAGATTTTTGGTGGCTACATAGGCTTGCGGCGGCGGAACTCCCGATCTATCTTCTTCGTGGATGTCTTTAGGGTACGTGGGACTATATAGGCGAAAGAAGTCGGTCGGGGGGGGGGTGCTCGAGGGGTCCACAAGACAGGGGGCGCGCCTAGTAGGGGGGGGGGCTCCTATCTCGTGGGCTCCTCGAGGATCTTCTGACTTCATCTCCAAGCCTCCAGGATGATAATCTTCCAAAAAATCGCGATGCCGAAGGTTTCAGTCCGTTTGGACTCCGTTTGATATTCCTTTTCTTCGAAATACTGAAACAGGCAATAAAACAGCAATATGGGCTGGGCCTCCGGTTAATAGGTTAGTCCCAAAAGTAATATAAAAGTGTATAATAAAGCCCATAATCATTCAAAACAAGTAATAAAATAGCATGTAACAATCAAAAATTATAGATACGTTGGAGACGTATCAAGCATCCCCAAGCTTAATTCCTGCTCGGCCTCGAGTAGGTAAATGATAAAAAGAGAATTTTTTTTGTGGAATGCTACCTAGCATGATTCTCAATGTAATTTCTCTTTATTGTGGCATGAATGTTCAGATCCAAATGATTCAAGATAAAAGCTTATAAAACATAAAAAATAATAATGCGTCAAAGCATACTAACAAATAATCATGTCCTATCAAAATAGCAGCGAAAGAAAGCTTATGCCTACAAAATCATATAGTTAGGCCATGCTTCATTTTCATTACACAAAATACTCCCATCATGTACAACCCCGATGACAAGCCGAGCAATTGTTTCATACTTTTTAACGCGCTTCAGCTTTTTCAACTCTTACGCAATACATGAGCGTAAGCCATGGACATAGCACTATGGTGGTAAATGGTGGTGGTTGTGAGGACAAAAAGTGTGAGAAGATAGTCTCACATCAACTAGGCGTATCAACGGGCTATGGAGATGCCCATTAATAGATATCAATGTGAGTGAGTAGGGATTGCCATGCAACGGATGCACTAGAGCTATAAATATATGAAAGATCAACAAAAGAGACTAAGTGGGTGTGCATCCAACTTGCTTGCTCACGAAGACCTAGGGCACTTTGAGGAAGCCCATCATTGGAATATACAAGCCAAGTTCTATAATGAAAAAATCCCACTAGTATATGAAAGTGACAACATATGAGACTCTCTATCATGAAGATCATGGTGCTATTTTGAATCACAAGTGTGGAAAAAGAGATATTAGCATTGTCCCTTCTCTCTTTTTCTCTCTTTTTATTTTTTCTCTTTCTCTTTTTTTTCTTTTTTTTTCTTTCTTTTTTTTCTTTTTGGTGGGCTTCTTTGGCCTCTTTTGTTTTTATAAAGTCCGAAGTCTCATCCCGACTTGTGGGGGAATCATACTCTTCATCATTCTTTCCTCACTGGGACAATGCTCTAATAATGAAGATCATCACACTTTTATTGATTTACAACTCAAGAATTACAACTCAAAGCTAGAACAAAATATGACTCTATATGAATGCCTCCGGCGGTGTACCGGGATATGCAATGAATCAAGAGCGACATGTATGAAGATTATGAAGGTGGCTTTGCCACAAATACGATGTCAACTACATGATCATGCAAGGAGCAATATGATAATGATAAAGCGTGTCATAATAAACGGGATGGTGGAAAGTTGCATGGCAATATATCTCGGAATGGCTATGGAAATGCCATAATAGGTAGGTATGGTGGCCGTTTTGAGGAAGGTAAATAATGGGTTCAATATCGACGAAAGTTGCGCGGTAATAAGAGAGGCTAGCAAAGTGGAAGAATGAGTGTGCGTATATCCATGGACTCACATTAGTCATAAAGAACTCATATACTTATTGCAAAAGTCTACTTAGCCCTCGAAGCAAAGTACTACTACGCATGCCCCAAGAGGGATAGATTGGTAGGAAAAGACCATCGCTCATCCCCGACTGCCACTCATAAGGAAGGCAATCAAAAGAGCACCTCATGCAACAAATTTGTCACACAACTTTCACCATACGTGCATGCTACGGACTTGCCAACTTCAACAAAAGTATTTCTCAATTTCATAATTATCCACTAGCATGACCCTAACATTACTACCTTTATATCTCAAAACAATTATCAAGCAACAAATTGATCATAGCATCCAATTCACTTCTATGATAGTTTTCATTCAAATTACCATGCTGTTTAAGACTCTCAAAATAATATAAGTGAATCATGAGAGACTATAAATTTCTTCAAAATATAACCACCGCCGTGCTCTAAAAGATATAAGTGAAGTACTAGAGCAAACGACAAACTACTTCGAAAGATATAAGTGAATATCAAAGAGTAGCTAAATAATTATGCAACTATGCAAAGACTCTCTCCCATTAAAGAATTTCAGATCTTGGTATCTTACTCAAACAGAAAGCAAAGCAAAATAAAATACATTGCAAGGATAGCACAACTCATGTGAAGAAGCAAAAACTTAGGCTCAACCGATACTAACCGATGATTGTTGAAGAAGAAAGGTGGGATGCCTACCGGGGCATCCCCAAGCTTAGATGCTTGAGACTTCTTGAAATATTATCTTGGGGTGCCTTGGGCATCCCCAAGCTTGAGCTTTTGTGTCTCCTTAATTCTTTTCATGTCACGGTTTCTCTTTTTATCAAAAGCTTCATTCACAACAAACTCAACAAGAACTCGTGAGATAGGTTAGTATAAACCAATGCAAAACCATATCATCTTCTACTGTAACAAATCACTAACATTATTATTCAACATTTAATACTAAATGACTCTGCATATTTAATACTCCTATCCTCAAATAGAATCATTAAACAAGCAAACATATGCAAACAATGCAACCATAACAGCAATCTGTCAAAACAGTACAGTCTGTAAAGAATGCAAGAGTATCAATACTTCCCTTACTCCAAAAATTATGAACTAAAATTCCCACTGTAATACATTTATCAGATCTCAATATTCAAAAAGATTCAATATTATACCATTCTCTGACTTTTCTAGGGAATTTTTGCAACAGCGGTAAACTTTCTGTTTTCAAACAGCAACATGTATACTAGCAAAATAAGCATGGCAAAGGCTATACTTGACTTTTTTATTGGAACTAAAGAAGCAAAACATTATTCTAACTAACAGCAAGCAAAAACTAGCAAAATAAAATGACACTCCAAGCAAAACACATATCATGTGGAGAATAAAAATATAGCTCCAAGTAAAGTTACCGATGAACAAAGACGAAAGAGGGGATGCCATCCGGGGCATCCGCAAACTTAGTTTCTTGGTTGTCCTTGAATATTACCTTGGGGTGTCTTGGGAATCCCCAAGCCTAGTCTCTTGCCACTCCTTATTCCATAGTCCATCGAATCTTTATCCAAAACTTGAAAACTTCAACCACACAAAACTCAAAACAAAACTCATAAGCTCCGTTAGTAAAAGAAAGCAAAACCACCACATAAGGTACTGTAATGAACTCATTCTAAATTCATATTGGTGTAATATCTACTGTATTCTAACTTCTCTATGGTTCATACCACTTAATACTAGCCATAGATGCATCAAAATAAGCAAACAACACATAGAAAACAGAATCTGTGAAAAACAGAACAGTCTGTAGTAATCTGTATCAAACGTATACTTCTGGAAGCCCAAAAATTATGAAATAAACTGGTGGACCTGAGGAATTTGTCCATTAATCATCTGCAAAAATAATCAACCTAAAATCACTCTCTGGTAAAAAGTGGCAGCTAATCTCGTGAGCGCAAAAGTTTCTGTTTTTCACAGCAAGATCATATAGATTTCACCCAAGTCTTCCCAAAGGCTCTACTTGGCACTTTATTGAAACAAAAGCTATAAAACATGATTACTACAGTAGCATAATAATGTGGACACACAAAAACAGTAAGGGTAAATATTGGGTTGTCTCAAGAGCTTTTCTTTAATGCCCTTTTAGCTAGGCATGATGATGGCAATGATGCTCACATAAAAGATAAGAATTGACACATAAAGAGAGCATCATGAAGCATATGGCTAGCACATTTAAGTCTAACCCACTTCCTATGCATAGGGATTTTGTGAGCAATAATCAACTAGCGTAGGAAGGTAAAACAAGCATAGCTTCAAGATTTTCAACACATTGAGAGGAAACTTGACATTATTGTAATTCCTACAAGCATAAGTTCCTCCCTCATAATAATTTTCAGTAGCATCATGAATGAATTCAACAATGTAACCAGCACCTAAAAGCATTATTTTCATGATCTACTAGCATAGAAAATTTACTACTCTTCACATGAGCAAATTTCTTCTCATTCGGAATAGTGAGAGTATCATAAAAGACTTGAACACTAAAAAATGTTTCCACATTAAAAGAGTAACGTTCAGAAAAAGGGTAATCATAATCATGACAAGATTTGTAAATATAATCATCACTACTTTGTATAGCATAAGTTTCATCACAATAATCATCATAAGTAGCAACTTCGTTCTCATCATAATCGATTGAAACCTCTCCCAAGATAGTGGAATCACTAAATAAAGTTGACACTCTTCCAAATCCACTTTCATATTAATCACAATAAAATTCAACATCCTCTAAAATAGTGGGATCACTACTTCCTAAAGTTGACACTCTTCCAAACCCACTTTCATCAATATAATCATCATAAGTAGGAGGCATGCTATCATCATAACAACTTTGCATATCAAAACTTGGGATGCTAAAAATATCATCTTCATTAAACATAGCATCCCCAAGCTTGGGACAAACATTAATTTCAGCAAATATATTCTCAAATATTTCATCCTCATCAAACATATCTTCCCCAAGCTTGGGCTCTTTCATATCATAAGCATAATCACTCTCATCATTAAAAATATGGATAGCACCAATAGTAAAGCAATTATCATCATCACAATGAGTAGTAAGAGCAACATTATTTGGGAGGGATACCTTTCTACCTTTGTTGCTCCTTCTTTTCTTTTTCTTCTTCACATTATGTGTGGGTTCAACCTTCGTCTTTGAGCTCCTTATTGATGAGATTGGTTGAATAGAAAGCTCCTCCTCGTCACCTGATTCATCATAAGAAATAATAGGAGGATATTGGGAAGTCTCTTCCCTTTCATTAGTATTCTCATCATCTTCTATTTGCTTTCTTTCTTTAGGTAATTGGCAATATAAGGATTTTCAATGCAATTCTTCGCACAAAACAAATAAATCTTTTCTAGATCAATATCAATGAATTTCTTATGGGCAAATTCTGGAAAGTCCTTAAGTAAACGTTTCAATTCTTCATAACCCAAAAGCAAACTAAGTTCATTCTAATGAGCAATGGAGATCAAATCATCACAATTTTTGGACACGATTCGATCATGAAACAATTTGCATAGGAGATGTAAATGACCACGTTCATTGCAAAGTTCACAAGTACGGCAAAGGAATTTTAAATTTTCAGCACTCACACCTAGCCTTTCATGCAACCATTTAGTTTCTAAATGCTTATGCCTCTTGCAATAAATATCTTCTCTATTAGGTGTGTTCATGCAAACATGCACTCCACAAAAGTTGACATACTCATAAGAGATATTTTCATCATGAATAGAGCAATCATCATTAATACTATGGATATTCAAGGAGTTCATACTAACAACATTGCAATCATGCTCATCATTCAAAGATTTAGTATCAAGCATTCTAATGCATTCTTCTTCTACCACTTGAGCACAATTTTCCTTTCCATCGAACTCACGAAAGATATTAAAAAGACGAAGCGTATGAGACAAACTTAACTCCATTTTTTTGTAGTTTTCTTTTATAAACTAAACTAGTGATATAACAAGAAACAAAAAGATTCAATTGCAAGATCTAAAGATATACCTTCAAGCACTCACCGCGCCAAAAAAAGAGCTTAGTTAACGGGGTGTGAGTACCGTTTACCTAGCCTCCCCGGCAACGGCGCCAGAAAAGAGCTTGACGTATACTACACAACCTTCTTCTTGTAGACGTTGTTGGGCCTGCAAGTGCACAGGTTTGTAGGACAGTAGCAAATTTCCCTCAAGTGGATGACCTAAGGTTTATCAATCCGTAGGAGGCGTAGGATGAAGATGCACTAGTTCGGCGAAGAGATAGTGATACAAGTGCAAAATAGATAATAGATAAAGGTAATTGTAATCTGAAATTATAAAAACAGCAAGGTAGAAAGCAATAAAAGTGAGCGTAAACGGTATTGCAATGATAGGAAACAAGTCCTAGGGTTCATACTTTCACTAGTGCAAGTTCTCTAAACAATAATAACATAGATAGATCATATAACAAGCCCTCAACATGCAACAAAGAGTCACTCCAAAGCCACTAATAGCGGAGAACGAACGAAGAGATTATGGTAGGGTACGAAACCACCTCAAAGTTATTCTTTCGGATCGATCTATAAAAGAGTTCATACTAGAATAACACCTTAAGACACAAATTAACCAAAACCCTAATGTCACCTAGATACTCCATTGTAACCTCAAGTATCCGTGGGCATGATTATACGTGCATCACACAATCTCAGATTCATCTATTCAACCAACACAAAGTACTTCAAAGAGTGCCCCAAAGTTTCTACAGGAGAGTCAAGAACGTGTGCCAACCCCTATGCATAGGTTCATGTGCGGAACCCGCAAGTTGGTCACCAAAACATACATCAAGAGGCACATGATATCCCATTGTCACCACAGATAAGCATGGCAAGACATACATCAAGTGTTCTCATAAAGGACTCAATCCGATAAGATAACTTCAAAGGGGAAACTCAATTCATCACAAGAGAGTAGAGGGGGAGAAACATCATAAGATCCAACTACAATAGCAAAGCTCGGGATACATCAAGATCGTGCCATAGAGGGAACATGAGAGAGAACACAAGAGAGAGAGAGAGAGAGATCAAACACATAGCTACTGGTACATACCCTTAGCCTCGAGGGTGAACTACTCCCTCCTTGTCATGGAGAGCGCCGGGATGATGAAGATGGCCACCGGTGAAGGATCCTCCCTCCGGCAGGGTGCCGGGAAGGGCTCCCGAGAGGTTTTTGCTGGCTACAGAGGCTTGCGGCGGCATAACCCCCGATCTATCTTCTCCATGGATGTTTTTAGGGTACGTGGGACTATATAGGAGAAAGAAGTCGATCGGGGGGGTGCTCGAGGGGTCCACGAGACAGGGGGGTGCGCCTAGTAGGGGGGGGCGCCCTCCTATCTCGTGGGCTCCTCGAGGATCTTCTGACTTCATCTCCAAGCCTCCAGGATGATAATCTTCCAAAAAATCACGATGCCGAAGGTTTCATTCATTTGGACTCCGTTTGATATTCCTTTTCTTCGAAATACTGAAACAGGCAATAAAACAACTATATGGGCTGGGCCTCCGGTTAATAGGTTAGTCCCAAAAGTAATATAGAAGTGTATAATAAAGCCCATAATCATTCAAAACAAGTAATAAAATAGCATGGAACAATAAAAAATTATAGATACGTTGGAGACGTATCACCCACCTCCACCAATAGCGAGCCAAGCGGCGAATCAACCACCACAGGCGGGTCCACCATGATCTCATCCCGAGCCACCGCTGGCGGATCCACCACGATCTCATCCCGAGCCACGACAGGCACATGAGCGGAACCAGAAGGACATCGAGCCTCTGGTGGACCCTCGGGCCTCTCAGTCCGCGCCAAAGCGGGGTCCAGATGATCCCCGACCACCTCGGGGCCCGCCCGCTGCGACCGAGGGTGGGCATGATCAATCTGCCTAGACTGATCCACCAATCCGCCACGCACCGAATCCTCGTCCCTGGGCTCCACAGACGGAGCCTACCCAATGCGCTCCGTGATTAGGAGCACACCCTGCCCCTGCTGCACCGAGCCTTCCTCTGATGACCTCTCGCCCTGCCCGTTGGCAAGCTAACTTGGCAACAGCACCGCCGTCTGCCGGGGCGGGTCCCGCGGTGAGGCACCCGAGACACATGTTGGCGAGGCAGCGGAGATGGCGCCATTCCGATTTGAAATAATTTCGCGTCCACGAGCGGTCACCCCACCCATTCCAGTCGTCGCACCCAGACGGTCAAAAGCGGACTGCCACGCTGTCAGCCTATCCGGAACCAGAGCCACGGGCCCACCAGGCGCATCCACCAATTCCAACGGATCCAATGGGGGAAGCTGCCATGACGCCGACTCCCGGCCACCCGCCACCACGGCGGCGAACGTCCGGCCATCCACCGGACCCGCGTGACCGATTGAGTTATCACCGCGCAAATCTCTCACCCCAAACTGCCAATCACATCGGCGCATGGTGGCACCTCCACCCATGTCCAGGTCAGAGCGAGGGAGCCCGCTCTGCCCGCTGCCCGAAGAGATGCCGGTAAGAAACCAGGGCTCCTCGCCGTCAGGGAACGTGGTGACCGCGGCCAGATGGATCAACACTCTGTACTAGAGATCTTCGGCTGGAAAACCTCCCGATGCTCCTCCGGCTCCAGCCCCGCCAACCATTTGCGCGTGGGGATCGCCTCCGGATCTACAGTCCAAGCTAGCAACTTGAAAGAGGCGAGGTCCGACCGCGACGAAGTCTCCGGCAAAATTGACTCGATGAAGCACGAACCGCCCAATAGACTTTCCATCACGTCGAGCTCCCAAGCGTGGGGGGATGCCTTCCAGCTCCAGACTGACCCTGGTCCGGAGCGCGGTGAACACCGCCTAGTTCTGCCGAAGTCACCTCCTGAACGCAAACCTGATCCCTCTATGCTCTAGCACTGGCTGCAAGCCCATCCTGCTCCGATCCTCCTGCCTGGCAAACACCACCAAGAAGTCCTCCGGCATGAACCTATCAACTGATACCCTGTCTAGCGAGATGCCCCTCTTCTATTGCAGCGCCTGAAGAACCATCTCCGGCGAGAGCTCAGACATGTCTCCACCCATTCCAAAAAAATTAAGCACCCATGCATTTTAATCTATTTTTACAAGGCCAGGGCTGGGGGAAATCCCCACATTGTATATCTGCCTTTTTTATTCAGGAAATTATTTATTATCACCGCGTTTCTCTACATCATTACATTCTGTGATTCGTTGTATCTGCTTTAACTCATAGTCGTATCCTTGTCTCTATTCCCTTAGGCTCCTCCCTGCTTTAGTTCTTTGAGTCTATCACCATTGTCCTTGTACTTTTGTGAGCCATGGTGCCCATGCCTCTCACTTTCCACTTTCAAATCATGAGAGATAGAGGGGGCATGAAGCGTTCGCGGGCCAACCTCTTTGAACAAGATTATCGACCGTTAGGCATTTGCCATGGACAACCAACCACATAAAGAATTTGCAGCGTGCTGGTGCTTTGGATCTCCAGATTGGCCGGTTGCAAGCGAAATGAATATTAGGCATGAACATCATCTTGTATGCACTGCCGAACGAGAACTCTTGCCCCTTAGTAAGCTTCCAGCGGACCTGGTCCCGCACACCTAGCGTTAGGCATGTATCAGAGGCTAGATCCCAAACTGATAAATACTGCGCTAGAGCTTGCACCGAGATTCCACCCGAGATATGTCTGATCCAGGATTGATTGTGGAGAGCTTCCCGGACTGAGCAGTCGGAATCTTTGACAAAAGAGAACAATGCAGGGGTTGTCGCTGCGATAGAACAACTGAGGGAGTCTTGGATTAGGGGGTATCCGGACAACCGGACTATATGCATCGTCCGGACTATTGAAGCGTGAAGATACAAGACTCAAGACTTCGGCCCGTGTTCGGATGGGACTGTCCTTTGCGTGGAAGACAATCTTGGCGATCCGGATATTATATTTCCTTCCTTGTAACCGACTCCATGTAAACCCTAGCTCTCTCCGGTGTCTATATAAACCGGAGAGGATGGTCCTTAGAAGGCCGATCACAATTACAATCATACCATCATAGGCTAGCTCTTAGGGTTTAGCCTCTATGATCTCGTGGTAGATCTACTCTTGTACTAATCATATCTTCAATATTAATCAAGCAGGAAGTAGGGTTTTACCTCCATCGAGAGGGCATGAACCTGGGTAAACAGCGTGTCCCTTGCTTCCTGTTACCATCAGCCTAAGACGCACAGATCGGGACCCCCTACCCGAGATCCGCCGGTTTTGACACCGACATTGGTGCTTTCATTGAGAGTTCCTCTGTGTCGTCGCTTCGAGGCTTGATGGCGTCTTCAATCGCTAACAACACGGTCCAGGGCGAGACTTTTCTCCCCGGACAGATCTTTGTGTTCGGCGGCTTCACACTCCGGGCCAATTCGCTTGGTCATCTGGAGCAGATCGACAGCTACGCCCCTAGCCACCAGATCAAGTTCGGAAACTTGAACTACACAGCGGATATTCACGGAGACTTGATCTTCGATGGATTCGGCCCTGTGCCAGGAGCACCGGACAATCACGATGAGCACGGCCTGGACCTGCTGTCGGACAATGCTCGGAACATCATCCCTGCAATAGCCCCGGATCTAAATCCGAAATAGGTTGCGTTGCCCAAGGACGGAGGGGTAGACCCCGCCCCGCAGGCCGCATACTCATCGGTGTTGGAGCCGAACACAGGTCTCACCTCTGTAGAGACCTGTAACCCCGGGCCCCGGGACTCGTATCCGGTTCTTGGTTCCGGTTCGCACACTCTCGAGCCAGCAGAGCCAGGTTGGGCTCCGGTAATGGAGTTTACCGCTGCGGACATCTTTCAGCACTCGCCCGTTGGTGACATGCTGAATTCATTAAAGTCTCTCTCTTTGTCAGGAGGCTCTGGGCTGAACTATGGCCGGCTTGAGTGGGAAGCAGGTGACGAAGGAATTCGCTGCCCACCCACCACCCACTTCATTGCACGGTCGATGATTTAACCGACGTGCTTGACTTCGACTTCGAAGACATCGACGGTATGGACGACGATGCAGGAGACGTACAAGAGCCACCGCTCACAGGGCGGTGGACAACCACCTCTTCATATGATATATATATGGTGGACACTCCGAAAGAAACTAATGGCGATGAGGCAACGGAGGATAACCCCTCCAAGAAAAAAGCAAAGCATGGGCGTCGCTAGCGCCGCTCCAAGCCCCGCCAAGGCAATACCGGCATCGGAGACGAAAACAATCCAGACGGTGCCGACAATGAATACAACCCCGAACAGCCCGCCTTCGAGAAGGTCGAGCAGGAAGATGGGCAGGACAGCCCAGACAAACAGGCGACGGACGGGTATCCGGAGGAGGACAACTACATGCCTTCCTCCGAAGATGAGATTAGCCTCGGCGATGACGAGTTCGGCGTGCCCGAGGACCCCGCGGAGCAGGAGCGCTTCAAGTGCCGGCTTATTGCCACTGTGAGAAGCCTGAAGAAGAAGCAGCAACAGCTTCAAGCTGATCAAGACCTGCTCACAGATAGATGGACAGAAGTCCTGGCAGCCGAGGAATATGGACTCGAGCGCCACACGGCTGACCGGATGCCTCGAGGTCGGGATAAACGGCATATCAGCCCGAATACCAGCCTGCACCCCCGCGCTAGATTACTACGGCCCGGGGCAATACTCAGGACCTGCGCGATAGACTGGATAATGCCGCAGGACAACCAAGATCGATCTACGGATCCCGGGGGTGCGCCGCAGCACATGACGATGACCGTCATACCGGATACACTAACAGCAAAACCGGCCGGGCCGAATATAACCAGTCAGACGCAGCCGGACTGCGTCGCGACATAGCCCGGCACAGAGGCGCCGCACACCCCCTCTGCTTCACCGATGAAGTGATGGATCATGAATTCCCAGAAGGGTTCAAACCCGTAAACATCGAATCATACGATGGCACAACAGACCCCGCAGTATGGATTGAAGATTTCCTTCTCCACATTCACATGGCCCGCGGAGACGATCTACATGCCATCAAGTATCTTCCCCTTAAGCTCAAAGGACCCACCCGACACTGGCTAAACAGCCTGCCCACAAATTCCATTGGCAGTTGGGAAAACCTGGAAGACGCATTTCTTGACAACTTCCAAGGCACATATGTGCGACCTCCGGATGCCGATGACTTGAGCCACATTACTCAACAGCCCGGAGAATCAGCCAGGAAATTCTGGACTCGGTTCCTAACTAAAAAGAACCAAATAGTTGACTGTCCGGACGCCGAAGCCCTGGCGGCCTTCAAGCATAATATCCGTGACGAGTGGCTCGCCCGACACCTCGGCCAGGAGAAACCCAAGTCCATGGCAGCTCTCACGACACTAATGACCCGCTTTTGCGCGGGCGAGGACAGCTGGTTGGCTCGTAGCAGCACTACGCCACATTCTGGCACTTCAGATGTCCGTGACAATAATGGCAAGCTACGGCGCAACAGACACAAGCGACGGAACAACGGCGACAACACCGAAGACACGACGGTCAATGCCGGATTCAGCGGATCCAAATCCGGTCAGCGGAAGAAGCCATTCAAAAGAAACAATCAGGGACCGTCCAGTCTAGACCGTATACTGGAGCGCTCGTGCCAAATTCATGGCACCCCGGACAAGCCAGCAAACCACACCAATAGAGACTGCTGGGTATTTAAACAGGCCGGCAAAATAAACGCCGAAAACAAGGACAAGGGGCTGCACAACAATGATGACGAGGAGCCCCGGCGTCCGAACATGGGGGGACAGAATAAATCCCCCCCCCCAGGTGAAAATGGTCAACATGATCTACGCCACCCACATCCCCAAGCGGGAACTAAAGCGAGCACTACGAGACGTCTACGCGATGGAGCCAGTCGTCCCCAAATTCAACCCATGGTCAGCTTGTCCGATCACCTTTGATCATAGGGATCATCCTACTAGCATCCGTCACGGCAGCTCGGCCGCATTGGTCTTAGACCCAATCATCGACGGATTCCACCTCAAGCGAGTCCTTATGTACGGCGGCAGCAGCCTAAACCTGCTTTACCAGGACACAGTGTGCAAAATGGGCATCGATCCTTCAAGGATCAAGCCCACCAAAACCACCTTTAAAGGTGTAATTCCTGGAGTAGAGGCCCGTTGTACAGGCTCTATAACATTGGAAGTGGTCTTCGGATCTCCGGATAACTTCCGAAGCAAAGAGTTAATCTTCGATATCATCCCTTTCCGTTGTGGTTACCACGCACTGCTCGGACGAACCGCATTCGCTAGATTCAATGCGGTACCACACTATGCATACCTCAAGCTCAAGATGCCAGGCCCGCGCGGGGTCATAACCGTCAACGAAAATATGGACTGCTCTCTCCGTACAGAAGAGCATACTGCAGCCCTCGCGGCAGAAGTACAATGCGGCCTCCTCCGGCAAACCACCAATCCGGCGTCGACAACCTCAAGCTCCGTCAAGCGAGGGCGGAACACCACGCAACAGGATCACCAGGCACGCCAAGAGCACGACTAGCAGTCCGGCCTCCGCTCAAATCCCATCAAAGCAGCATTCGTGCCACGCGTACACAATTACGCACTCAAAATACCGTGGGCACAGGCAGAGGCGCATCAGTGTCTCAGTCAACAGTGCGGTATCGCCGCCACACAATTCGTAACCTTTCCTTTTACCTTTTAGGATATTGCTTTAGCGTAGCCTCTTCAGAAGATCCGGATTGTCGGACTTACATAGGAGAGGAAACCAAGGAGGCAACAGGCTTTGTGCACCGAAGGAAATACCCAGGTGGAATCTATTTACGATCGTTATACCTGTTTTATCTATCCGTGCGTAGCCTGCCCCTGGATAGGATATGTCAAATAATCCTATTTATCTCCGCTTAATGCATTCATTGTAAACATACGCTTAAACGTATTATTCATCAATGGGAGATCATATATAGCATCAGCTTATTATTCTTATTTGAGCATTTTTTTCCTTACAAATGTCTATTTGATATTGCATCCGTACACTTGGTACGTTAGTTTGCCAGGGGCTTCTTATGGCGCCCCATAATACGGCAAGACAAGTCCGAACACTTTCAACAGTGCGGCACCCCGAACTTATAGAATTATATGCATCAGCTCCGAATCATGTCTTGGGTCTACAGTTGGGATAGCCCGGCTCCCTTGTTTTGGTCCCTTACGTTCTGTTATATCGGCTAAGGTAGCGCAGGGAGAACTACTGCGATTGTGCCCGGTTCTTCCGGACGAGCACCTCAGTAGAGAAAGCCGAAAACTGACCGGCATGATGTGGCGAGAGCTGGTCGCTGTTCGAGAGGTCTTAAAATCCTTAAAGATTCTTCCGCTTTAGGCGATAATTCGGCTTCGTCCGATCTAGGCGTATATAGCGCCCCAATTCGGCCTTCCGGATTCTAGGGGCTTCGCCAAAATTTAAAATTGTAGACTTTTATGGCTAAGTGAAGGTTATAAAGCCGCATAGTCCGATTGCCTTGTTCACTGCGCTGGACACCTCCTTAAGGGACCAAACATTTGGATAAAGAGTGTCCGGGTTTTCCATGAACACCCCAGTACTAGTTACATGGGGGCGGAAGCTGACGACTGGCCTACTTTCAGAATTTTATAAACAGCCGCACAGAAGTAATATTTTAAATAACAAAAGCGCTACATAGCGCAAGTAACTTCGTCTTTAAATTACAAACATGAAGAAGTGAATTCATTCAAAAATTATGTCCTTGGTACATTCATTGGCCACGAGGCGAGCACAGTTCATAACACCATCATAATACTTCTAATGCGATGCGGCTTACCCTCTGACGGCCCGTCCTTGACCAGCTTCTCCGCATCCAGCTTGCCCCAATGCACCTTCGCACGGGCAAAGGCCCGATGGGCACTCTCAATGCAAACGGATCGCTTGATGACTTCCAGTCACGGACAGGCATTCACCATCCGCTTGATCAGGCCGAAGTAGCTGGTGGGCAGGGGCTCACCAGGCGACATCCGGACTATGAAATCCTTCATAGCCACTTCGGCCGCCTTGTGGAGTTCGACCAACTGCTTCAGTTGGTCACTCAGAGGCGTTGAATATTTGGCCCCAGCATACTGGGACCAGAACAGCTTCCCCGTTGAGCTCCCCTCCTGGGCACGGTAGAACTCCGCGGCATCTGATATGCTGCGTGGCAGATCTGCGAATGTCCCTGGAGAGCTCCGGACTCGGGTAAGTAAAAGAAACGCCTCCTCCACATGTTTTCTTTGCATAAAGAATTTCTTACCCGCCGTTATCTTTTTGGCCTCCTGGATTTCCTGCTGTGCCTTCTCGGCTTCGGCCTTGGCGTCTTTTATACTTATAAGGACCCTCGCAAGCTTGGCCTCTTTTGCATTAAGCTCATGCTCCACGGACTCGAACTTCTTGCCGAGCTCCTGGAGCTCTTCTTGTACTTCGCCCACTCGGGCTTCTTGCTTTTTGCGCTCCTTGTGCTCCAAGGCCGCCTTGTGTTCGGCCTTGGACAGTGCTTTCTTGAGAGACGCCACTTCGGTGGTGGCCTCTGTTATCAAATCACGATGCTTCGTCGTTAGAATAACCAATTTTATCTATCCTTCATTATATGAGAGCGGGGAATCACTCACCTTTGTTGTTCTCGAGCTGCCTCCTCGTGAGGTCGAGTTCTCCCTGCGCCTGCTTTAGGTCCTGTTTCAGTTCGGCGATCTCGGCCGTACGGACCGCAGTGGCAAGCAGCACAACCTGCTTATTCAAATTCAAACTTATTGTTAAACTCCTGCGGATTAAAATTGACCCTCCGTTTGGTTTTTCCTTCCGAATACCAAACAGAGTATCAGGGGATACTACCTATCGACTGGTAATTTCACACACTTTTATTACTTACCTCAAAGCCTGTCAGGAGGCTGGTGCAGGTTTCGGTTAGTCCACTCTTGGTGGACAAAACCTTCTGAATCACCGCACCCACAAGAGTACGGTGCTCTTCATCCATGGAAGCGCCCCGAAGCGCTTCCAGCAGACAATCCGGTGCCTCGGGCGCAACGGAAGTCCTCGACACAGATGGCTCGCCCTCCTTAACGAGGGGCTGACCCCCTGAGTCCAGAATAATTAAAGGCTCCGGAACAGTGTTCGGTCGAGAGCCCGGCCTATTGTGGCTCTCATCAACACGATCCGCGGGGACCTTGAACCCTGCGTGTCCGACATTTGGAATGTCGCCTTGGAGCGCCTCCAGATCCACCTCCCCCCGCTCGGGGAGCCTTTGGGACAACACCTTCGTGTCATCCGCAGGCCGAGGAGTAGTGGCCGTCGGAAGTGAGTTCATTGCCGAATCACTCAAGGACCCGTCCGAAGACGACACCTCGGGATGGGCCCTGGCCGGACTGCATACAAGTTCGGCGTTATAACAAAACTATGAAGCAAAATTACGATGGAGTGCGGATACTTACGATCGCACTAGGGGCTTCTTCCTGGGCAGCCACCCCTCCTCGCTATCGACGGCGGTGGCGGAGTAGTCCGGAAGGGACGATTTTCCCTTCTTGGACATCCCAGTCTCCCCCACCGGGGAGGCCTTCCTCTTTTTCTCCCCCCCCCCCCCCCAATACGGGGAGGTGGAGTTTCTTCTTGTTTCCCCCCGCCTCCGCGGGAGGAATCTGCCTCGTCGTCATCAGACGACAAGGGTATGACGGCCTTGCGCCGGGGGCCTCTCCTGGTCCCCTGGTCCGCCTTCTCAGGCCCCCCGTCCTTTCCGGATGGGGCGGCCTCCTCTTCTCTTCTTCTTCCCCTTCGGGGAGGAGTGTGCCTCGTCGTCTTCGGACGAGGCTTCTTGGCGCAACCTTACGTCGGAGACCCTTTCGGATCCCTGGGGCCTTCTTATCGGCCTTCTTCTCCAGCCCCTTGTAGGGCGCCAGGACCAGCATCTCCGTCAGGAGAGCATTAGCTGGGCTTTCTGGCAGCGGAGCCGGACAGTCAATCTGCTCCGCTGTCTCCACATAATCATAAACAAATATGCACAATTACTTAAGGCTCCCCCATGAATATATTGGGAAGAACCGAATCCGGTAGCAGCCTTAGAACTCACCTGACTAGGAGGCCGCGCGGCATGAAGCCCACGGTCCTCGGATATGGGAGGAGGCACTTCGGAGGCCTTGAACAACACCTTCCACGCGCTTTTATGCTTCATGCCGTAAATCCTCTGAAGCGTCTGGTGTTCGGCCGGGACGAACTCCCACAGATTGAATGCCCGCCTTTGGCACGGAAGAATACGGCGAATGAGCATGACCTGGATCACGTTGACAAGCTTGATGTTCTTGTCCTTCATGCCCTTGATGCAGTTTATGAGTCCGGTCAGCTCTGTAGATTCGCCCCAGGACAGGCCCTTCTGTTCCCAGGAGGTGAGCCGCATGGGGGTTCCGGATCAGAACTTGGGGGCCGCCGCCCAGTCGGCGTCGCGCGGCTCGGTGATGTAGAACCACCCCGACTGCCACCCCTTCACGGTTTCCGCAAAGGAGCCGTCAAGCCAGGTGACGTTAGGCATCTTGCCCACCATGGCTCCTCCGCACTCCGCTTGCTGGCCGCTCACGATCTTCGGCTTCATGCAGAAGATTTGCAGCCACAAGCCGAAATGAGGCTTGATGCAGAGGAAAGCCTCGCATACGACGATGAACGCCGAGATGTTGAGGACGAAGTTCGGGGCTAGATCCTGGAAATCTAGCCCGTAGTAGAACATGAGCCCGCAGACGAAGGGGTGGAGTGGAAACCCAGTCCACGGACGAAGTGGGCAAGGAACACGACCCTCTCGTGGGGTCCTGGAGTTGGAATGACCTGCCCGTCGTCTAGTAGCCGGTGCGCTATGTCTGCGGCCAAGTATCCGGCCGCCCGAAGACTTGCGATATTCTTCTCCTTCACGGTGGAAGCCACCCATTTACCTCCTGCACCGGACATGTTTAACTGTGCGGAGAAGACTTGGACTAGGGCGCTGGAGCTCGAGGAGGCAAGAGTGGGCAAAGGAGGAAGAAGGCGTGGGTAAGAATGGGGAACTCTTATCCCTTTATAGAGGCGACGAAAGCGGTGCGCCTCCCCACTAGCCTGTTGAGAATCGCTTACTTCCCAAGCGCCACGATTGATGGCACGGGGGGATTACCCATACCCGTATTGATGAGAATCCCGTGATAAGGGGACACGATCTCTGCTTTGACAAGACGTGTCAAGGAAACCGCCTCGCAATACGCGTTGTGGCTGGTTGTGGGAAAACGGTTCGAATAATGACCTGGCCGTAAGGACATGTCACGTCATCTAAAAAGTTGTTAGCTGGAGTATCGTTCTCTCTACGGTGGTATGTAAAGATCATTTTGCAGATCCGGACACGGCCTACGTGTTCGATAATAACCTTGGAGTATTCGGAAGGAGGAACCCGCCTTGCAATGCCGAAGACAAGACTGCGCGCCGGACTCATCGTCATTGAAGCCTGGTTCAGGGGCTACTGAGGGAGTCCTGGATTAGGGGGTATCCGGACAGGCGGACTATATGCATCGTCCGGACTATTGAAGCGTGAAGATACAAGACTCAAGACTTCGGCCCGTGTCCGGATGGGACTCTCCTTTGCGTGGAAGACAAGCTTGGTGATCCGGATATTATATTTCCTTCCTTGTAACCAACTCCATGTAAACCCTAGCTCTCTCCGGTGTCTATATAAACCGGAAAGGATGGTCCTTAGAAGGCCGATCACAATTACAATCATACCATCATAGGCTAGCTCTTAGGGTTTAGCATCTACGATCTCGTGGTAGATCTACTCTTGTACTACTCATATCTTCAATATTAATCAAGCAGGAAGTAGGGTTTTACCTCCATAGAGAGGGCCCGAACCTGGGTAAACATTGTGTCCCTTGCTTCATGTTACCATCAGCCTAAGACGCACAGATCGGGACCCCCTACCCAAGATCCGCCGGTTTTGACACCGACAACGACCTTGCAGGAGCCAGTTATCTGTCCAGAACCTTGCAGACCCCCATCATCGAGTAAGATCGCAGAGGCCGCGTTGAACATTGCCGAAACTGCTTTCTCCATCGTGTCAGGTAGAGAGTGCCACGGCCCGAGGTTTTCGTCCCATTTCACCCATGGCCACCTGCATCGCAGAGCCAACCGAACAACCTGAGATTAAGCACCCCTAGCCCCCCACAATCCTTGGGTGCACACACCTAAGCCTCCTCGCCCTTCCAAATGAAACCATGACATCTCCTGTTGATTATTTTGATGGCCCAGACTGGGAGAGGCAGCACTGCCATGAAATGGATCGGAAGAGCCATTAGCACCGAATTAACCAGTGTAAGTCTTCCCGCAGCTGGTAGCAACTTCGACTTCCAGCCCTTCATCTTGCTGGAAAACTTGTCCACCAGTGGCATGATGTCCCGTTTCCTCAACCTGAAGACACAGAGCGGCAGACAGAGGTACGTGATTGGGAAAGGTTTCCGTTGACACTGAAAGTGCTCTGCCACCATGGTAATCACATCCTCCTCACAACGAATGCATGAAGTCGAGCTCTTTTGCAGGTTGATATGCAACCCTAAAGCTTGGCCAAAGAGATGAAGAATTTCTTAAATTACCCGCAGATCCGTGATTTGTGGCTTGAAGAAGATTACTGCATCATCAGCAAAAATGGACGCCCTTGGGGTGTCACTGTCAAGCCCCAAGTCAGAAAGCAAACTCTTCTGAACCGCCTAATGAAGCATGTTGTGTAGAGCATCCATGGCCAGGATAAACAGCGTTGGAGACAACGAATCGCCCTGACGAACACCTTGACCCAGGGCGAAAGGATTGCTGAGTTCCCCATTGATAATCACGGAGGAAGATGAGGATCTCAGCAGGCCGCAAATCCATGAACACCACCTATCCTCAAACGGTGACGCTAAATCTCTGTCGACTGAGACTTCGCGAAGTCTCAGTCGACGTGTTAGCCGTATGATTATTACTTGCTTTAAGATTCGTAGTGGAGAGTTGGTTGTCTCGTTTTCAGCCTGCTAAGGAGAGCGTCGAGCCCGGTTCTCTGATTTGTGTCTTCCGTTGTTTCGGCCATTTTTTGTTTTCGCGTGGTGACTTTCCCCTTTTGTTATCTATGTATGTCACAGGCAATGCATGTCTTTCTCATTTTGTTTTATTTTTTTCAAGTCGCATCTCAATGTGTGTTTTAGGCTGTTGTTGTCTCGTTCTTTGTCTTTTTCCCTTCATTTTCCTCCTTTTTTCATTTTATCTATCATTTGTATGTCTTCTCTTTTCCCATTTTTCTCTCTTTTGTTATTATTTTTTATTGTCTCATTTTTAGTTTATTTTTTTGTCCTTTTTAGCTTTCATTATTTTAACAGACTCGCTAAATCTTAGTCGACTGAGATTTAGTGAAGTCTCGGTCGACGCGCCATCCGTCAGATTTTTTTTCCTTCAGGATTCACGGTGAAAGTGGGTTATCTTGTTTCAGCCCGTGTAACACACGTGTCCAGCCCGTTTGTTCGTTTGCTTGTCGGGGGACATGGGAGGTTTTCTCGGTGGGCTGCTCGCTAGGCTGGGTTTTTTTTCGAAATGGAGGCAAAGATTGCCTTATCTATTAATTAAGCAGAAGAGAATTGCCTAGTTAATTACGGAAAATCGGACGAAAACCGAAACAACAAGGGCCAAGCCCACCTCAAAGACTAACACACACAGGGCAAAGCCCATCCACGAACAACATCGATGACAACCACGTCGCCCACATGACACGAGGTCCATGCCCTCGAAGCTGCAACTCTCCGAGGCCGCCGCCTCGACATCCACTGCTCCATTGCGCCCTGCGCACTCAACTGACACCGCCTTCCGGGGCCGCCGCCCCGACATGCCACCGCTCACCCTCGAGCAGCAAAGCCGCACGATACAGCAACCCGCAGCCCACACTGCTCAGGACAACCGCACGCAGACCACGAACGTCGCACCACATCTGGGGCCGCCGCCCCGACATGCCTCCACTCGCCCTCGAGCAGCAACGCCGCACAATACAGCTACCCGCAGCCCATGCTGCGCAAGACAACTGCACGCATACCACGAACACCGCACCACATCCGGGGCCGCCGCCCCGACGTAAAGTCAGACCGCCCCCTCTGGGTCGCATCGACCAAGCCGACGACCTCGCTACCCACGTAGCACCAAGTCGCCACCAAAACAATGCACAATTGCGACTCTGCCCCATAGAGCCACCGTTGCATCGCTATCCGAGGCCGCCACCTCGGCATAAATCCACCGTCCGGAGCCGCCGCCCCGGCCTCCATCACCCCGACGACGACGCAACTCTGCACCACTGCCATGAGACCACCACTCCACAAAGGTCATTGCTTCCAAGGCGATGCCTCCAAGAAGATAACGAAATAATTGCCGCCGCCGCCCGCTCCAATGGAGCTTGGGTTTTCACCCGGAAACACCAGATAGTTGTGGCAGTAGATGAACGTAGCTCCGTGATGTGCCTTCAAGAAGGAATGCAATGCTCAAGAACATCACCAGCACCGGCACCGAAGAAGGTGCAAGACTTTCGCCTGGAGGATCTACTCCACTGCCGGGCCTCACAGGAAGCGAACGGCATAGGAACATAGCAAGTTGTGCAGAGGGCATCGTTGCCAACCAGCAGCCCTCAACACGCCGCAACAGAGCGCCATGTCAGATCCGCGCACCCCCAGCCACCTCCAGCCCAAGCTACCGCTCTGTTGCAGCTCACCATCACCAGAACCTCCACCGACGCGGCACCGTCGTCCAAAAAACTGCGCCTCGCCGCCACCACCGCAGCTCCCCCGGCCGAGGGAAGGGACCCCAGGCACACAGCGTGCCCTACAACCGCAGCCCGCTGGAGCGCCACCACCGCAGCTTGCCGGAGCGCCTCCACCGCCAGATCTGGGCGCCTGGGCGCCAGATCGACGACGGCCGGCCTCAGCGCCGCCCAGCCCGCGCCCGCGGCGCACCTCGCCGGCGAACCCGAGCCAAGCCGCCAGATCCACGTGGCAGGAGGCCACCGCACCCGCCCCAGCTAGCTCCACGCCTCCGTGCCCCGGACGCCGCCACGCCGCGAAGCCTCGAGCTCCAGCGGGATCACCGTGATAGAGCACCCACCGAGGCGGCCGGCCCGCGCCGTCCAACCCCAAACGGGAGGAGGAGAAGGCCCCGCCGCCGCCGCGCTGCGCGGGCTTTGCCTGGCGACGCCTACCGGCGGCGGCGAGGAGAGGAAGGGCGGCGGGGTGTGGCCTGGGCGGCGGCTAGGGTGCGCTCCTGGCCGCCCGCGGGAGCGGCCGGGAAGCGCTTTTTCGTACTTCACGCATATTGCTGGGCTGGTTAGGCGTTCCTCTTATTTCTTTTTTTAGCTATCATATTGTAGACCACCTGAGAGTAGGTGTTCCTTCAATTTCTTCTGTTTGTTGGTTCCAGTAGGTTGTTTTAAGTAGAGATTAGTAGTTATCTTCATTTTTCCCATTCGAGGGGCATTTGTTGTTCCAGTAGTTTGGACAAAGTGCAGATTAATAGTTTCTTTTTTACCAGTAGTCAAAATATATTTTGGATCAACAGAGATTAGTGAGTTTTATTTCCATTTCCCCATTCTTAGCAGAGGATATCTCCACGTGTGTCCTTTTTTGCTATACTTTTTTTCAAGCAGAGAGAATATCCCCATGTGTTTCCCTTTTTGTGTTTTTTTGCTATACTGTATGTTTGGGTGGGATTTTTTTTTTCTAAATTCCAGTAGCATGGATCAAGTACAGATTTTATTTCAAGAAGAGTTTGTAGTAATTTTCAAGCAGAGACCCCCCCCCCCCCCAAAAAAAATTTCGGCTGGGTGGTCTAGTATTTTCAAGCAGAATTTGTAGTAGTTTTATGTAGAAATGTTTCTTTGTTTTGAATGCAACAGAATTTGTTGTAGTCAATGCAGAGTTTATGTTAGTTTTCTAGACAATCCAGAGGTATGCATGTATGTTTGTTTTTCTGTCTAGTTTTTGAAATGTTTCTTTTTTAACAGTAGCAGAATTTGTTTATTAGTCAACAGAATATGTTCATTTTTAATTTTTGTGACCACATCCTGTTAATATATCCACTTATACGGAAAAAAAATCACTTATGCATATTTTTTTAGTAACTGTTTCTTTTCTATATCATGTATGCATATATGTTTGCTTTTTTCATATCCTAGTTAAAAAACCATTGTTTGCTTGTCTGGTCATAAAATTTGTCATTTTCATATCCTTGTGAACATCTTCGTGTTGTTTGCTTTTTTGTGCGCTCAGACGATGGTCTGTGAAGTTTGCTTGAGTCGTTGCAAGCACAAGAACATGGGTAGCGGTTGGCATCTATGTACGGGAGGAATTTAAAATCACAATGGTAACTCAATAACTTTCAGCGGTAACTAAAACTGGCCATTGTTTTGCTAGTGGACGAGAGAGGGGGTAGTTGCATGTTTGAGACTAGGCATGCAACTGCAAGTGCATGTCTACCCACCCGGCTGCAACTAACCTTTTTGTTATGTCGGAGGACGACGGGAAATGAGGGTTAGTTGCATGTCTAACACTAGGCACGCAACTGCAAGCATCACCACCAGCTGCAATTGCATGTCTACCCACCTAGCTGCAACTGACTTTTTTTTTGTCGAAGAGAGGCGGGAGAGGGGCAGTTGCATGTCTGACACTAGGCATGCAACTAAAGTGTCGCCTTGAATGTAACTACATGTCTACCCAAGCGACTGCAACTGACCTTTTATTTTGTTGGTAGGCCGTGGGAGAGGGGGCAGTTACATGTCTGACGCTACACATGCAGCTGCAAGTGTCGCCCCCGATTGCAATTGCATGTCTACCCACCTGACTGTAACTATCTTTTTGTTTTCTTGGTGAGCAGTCGGAGAGGGTGGAGTTGCATGTCTGAAACTAGGCATGCAACTACAAGTGTTGCCCTTGACTACAATTGCATGTCTACCAACCCGACTGTAACTATCTTTTTTTGTTTTCTCGGCGAGCAGTCGGTGAGGGGAGGGGGGAGTTGCATGTCTGACACTAGGCATGCAACTGCAGCGTCTCCCTCGACTGCAACTGCATGTCTACCCACCAGACTGCAACTGACTTTTTTATTATGTTAGATGATGACGGGAGAGGGGGCAGTTGCATGTTTAACACTACGCTCGCAACTGCAAGCGCCATACCCGACTGCAATTGCATATCTACCAATCCAACTGTGACCGACCTTTGTTTTGTCAGCTGGTTGTGGGAGAGGGGGCAGTTGCATGTCGGCCACTAGGCATGTAATTGCAAGTGTCGCCCCCATACTGCAATTGAACTTTTGCTTTGTCCGAGGGCATCGAGAGAGGTAGGGGAAGTTGCATGTCTAACACTTGGCATACAACTGCAAGTTTCACCCTCGACTGCAATTGCATGTCTACCCATCCAGCTGCAACTGACCTTTTTTACGTTGTAGGGCGACGGGAGAGGGGCCAGTTGCATGTCTGACACTAGATACCCAACTCCAAGTGTCGCCCACAACTGCAACTTAATTTATAACCATCCGACAGCAACTGACCTTCATTTCCCCATAGGGCGGCAGGAGAGGGGGCACAGTTGCATGCTTGATACTAGGCATGCAACTGCAAGTGTCGCCAGTTTTCTCTTTTTTTTGTCGGGCCTTTTTGTGATGTACGAGTGTTGCTTTTGTGGACTGGGCATGTGTTCAAGGAGGCGTTTTGTTTGTTTTTTGGTTCTTTTTGTCATTGCTTTGTGTTGCATTCGCGCCAGCTTCGCTCCCATTTTCTTTTTTTCTTTTCCCCATATTTCTGTTTTCTATTGTTTTTTTTCAAAAATATTACCACCTATTTGCACATACATCGATCACACACAATTGCATGTACATTAAATCGCGCGTAATTACATGTCTACTATCGGTGCAGAACATTTTTTATTTTCATGTCTGTCATTAAACACACCATTGCAAGTGTTACTCCCGACTGCAATTGCATGTCTTCAACGTGACTGCAACTCAGTGATGTTTTTGTCAGGAGGGGGACAGTTTCATATCATTCACTAGACACAGTGGCGCCGCGACTACAACTACATGTCTTTCAAAGTGCAACTTTTGTGGTGTTATTATTATTATTATCACTACTATTATTATTATCATATTTTATTTTGTTTCTACTTATTTTATTTTGTTGTTGTATTTTTGTTATTTTCTATTTTGTAAAACACATCGTGAACATTTTTTTAATATACATGATGTTTTTTAAGAATTTTAGTTCAACACATGATGAATTATTTAAAAAATAAACAAGCATTTATTTCCAAAATATTACTATAAATGTAAACAAACCTTTCATTTCTTTTTTAGATGAACCAATATATGATTTTTCAAAGGAAATAAGCATTTAACAAACAGAAGCAGAAACAGAAAAACCAAACGGAAAACAACAATAGGCCGGAGGTAGGAAAATCATGCAAACGGCTAAGGTTACTACTAGTTTTTGAGACATCTAAGGTTACTACTGACCCTCCCCGTAAAAATACAAAATAATAATAATTAAGTACTGGCCCGGCCAGTGTGCCAGAACGAGCAGCATCAACAAAAACTCTCGATAGAGTCAAAAAATCGCTGGCCCAAAAGCACAAACAACCGGGAAAATGAAGGCACTAGGCTGCAATAACACGGCCGGCCCAACAACAGTAGAAAAAAGCACCAGACTTATTAAGAAACTAAAATGGGCTGGGCTACTGTTGGATAATGTCACCTGACTTAGACTTAGTCTCGGTCGACTGAGACCTAGACAAACCCATCCCCAAAACCCCTGGCTCTGAGGATCTCCAACAAAATACCCCAGGACAGAGTATCAAAGGCTTTTGAAATATCAATCTTCATGAGGACCGCCTGTTGTTTCTTCCTGTGAAGAGCCCTATGCAAAGTCATCCGTGTGCAAAGTCATCCTGACTTCAGTGTCTAGCACCTCCTGCTGCTGGGACGCTACGGACAGTGCCCCCAAGCTCGGCGTCCCCTGCTGCACCGTGTGTGCCTGGGGGGTCACGAGCGAGCTACTTGCCCTGGGAGCTCTTCGTCGGCGGCCTTCCCGACCACATCCGCGTGTACGTCGAGATGAAGGGGCCCCAAGACCTTCAGACGGTCATGTACTATGCCCGGGCGTTCGAGCAGCGCGCCCAGGCTTTGACGCGACCATCCGCGCCACGTGGGGGCCGACAACCTCCCCGGCCGTCTCCGGCAGCACCAGCGTCGTCCACAGCCGCCCCGGCACCCACCCCGGCACCGACGCGGCCGTTCAGGCACCTTACTCAGGCGGAACAGCTGGAATGCCGGCGCCTGGGCTTGTGCTTCAACTGTGATGCGCCCTATGCACCGGGCCATGTCTGTCCGCACCTCTTCTACTTGGAGACGACAGACGAGACCAAGGATGCCACTCCGGAGGATGGCCTCGGTGCCCCAGCCCTTGCGGAGCCCGCAGCGGCACCCGCGCCCGCCCCGGCCACCGCCCTCGTGGTATCCCTTCACGCGCTGGCCGGCATCCATGATTAACGGACAATGCTCTTAACGGTCATGATCCAGGGCGAGCGCCTAGTGGCCCTCGTGGACACAGGGTCCACGCATAATTTCCTACCGGAGACCATCATGCGGCGCCTTGCACTACAGCCAATGGGCGAGGAGCAGTTGCGCGTCACAGTCGCTAATGGCGACCGTCTCCACTGCCACGGGCTCGCCCGCGACGTGCCCATCACTATCGGCGACGAGCACTTCACCATCACCTGCGCCGGCATCGACTTGGGCTGCTTCGACTTCATCCTCGGCGTCGACTTCTTGCGCACTCTTGGTCCTATTCTCTGGGATTTCGACGCGCTGACGATGACCTTCTGGCGGTTGGGCCGCCGCAATCGGTGGGACGACATTGGGGGTGCCACACCCACACCACCACTCCGTTGGCCGCGACCACAGCCACGGTCGAGCACCCACTCTTGGAGAGCCTCCTACAGCAGCACGATGACATCTTCACCGAGCCACAGGGGCTGCCACCCGCCCGCATGTATGATCACCGTATACATCTTCTGCCAGGCTCCGCGCCGGTGGCGGTCCGCCCTTACCGCTATCCGCAGTTGCAGAAGGATGAGTTGGAGCGGCAGTGTGCGCTCATGCTCGCGACAGGCATCATCCGGCTCTTCACCTCGCCGTTTACAGCGCCTGTGCTTCTCGTCCGCAAGTCAGACGGCACCTGGCGTTTCTGCATCGACTATCGTGCCCTTAATGCTGTCACACTTAAGGAAAAGTTCCCTATTCTGGTGGTCGACGAGCTCCTCGATGAGCTACACGGGGCACGCTTCTTCACCAAGCTCGACCTCCGGTCCGGGTACCACCAGGTGCGCATGCACCCGGATGACATCGCCAAGACGGCGTTTCGGACTCACCACGGCCACTTCGAGTTCTTGGTGATGCCCTTTGGCCTCACCAACGCACCGGCGACCTTCCAGGCTGTGATGAACGGCATCCTACGGCCCTACTTACGTCGGTTTGTGCTCGTTTTCTTTGATGATATTCTGATCTACAGTGCGTCTTGGGCAGAGCACCTACAGCATGTCACCATCGTCTTCAACTAGCTTCGGGCGCACCATCTTCATCTTAAGCGCTCGAAGTGCTCATTCGGGACGCCTTCAGTGGCCTACCTCAGCCACGTAATCTCGGCCGACGGGGTCGCTATGGATGCCGACAAGGTGGCCGCCGTCGCTGCCTGGCCGACGCCCCAGTCTCCGCGGGCCCTTCGCGGGTTTCTCGGCCTTGCGGGATACTACCGGAAGTTCATCCGGAAGTTTGGCATCATCGCTTCGCCACTCATGCGGTTGTTGCGCCGCGACGCCTTCGCCTAGGACGAGGAGGCGATGACAGCTTTTGAGGCCCTCAAGGGGGCCCTCACGACGGGGCCCGTTCTTCAGATGCCGGACTTCGACCGCCCGTTCGTGGTAGACTGTGATGCCTCGGGTGTGGGGTTCGGTGCCGTGCTCCATCAGGGCGATGGCCCTCTCGCCTTCTTCAGCCGGCCTTTCACCCCGCGCCATCTCAAGCTCGCGGCGTACGAGCGGGAGCTCATTGGCTTGGTGCAGGCAGTGCACCATTGGCGGCCCTATCTATGGGGCCGGTCTTTCCAGATTCGCACAGACCACTACAGCCTAAAGTTCTTGCTGGATCAGAGGCTCTCGACCGTGCCACAACACCAGTGGATTAGCAAGCTCTTCGGCTTCGATTTCTCCGTCGAGTACCGCCCGGGTCGTCTTAACACCGTGGCCGATGCTTTATCCCGCCGCGATGCCGACAACGACTCCGTCACCGGCAACTCCGAGGAGATGGCGCTCTGCATCCGCTCAGGGCCGACTTTCAGCCTCTTCGACGACATTCGCCGGGCCACGACGACCGCAGCCGACGCGGTTCTCCTACAGCGGCAGCTCGCAGCCGGCGACCTGGAGGAGCCCTGGCGCCTCTCCGACGGTCTGCTCGTCCATGGGCGCCGTGTCTTCGTGCCAGCACATGATGATCTCCATCACCAGGTCTTGCTGCTAGCCCACTCGGCTGGCCATGAGGGTGTGCAGAAAACCCTCCATCGTCTCCCGCCGACTTCTACATTCCTGGTGATCATGCCCTGGTTCGCGATTGGGTGCGCTCTTGTGCGACATGCCAGCGCAACAAGACGGAGACGCTACGACCAGCTGGTCTTCTTCAGCCCCTGGATGTGCCGTCTCTGGTCTGGGCCGATATCTCCATGGACTTCATCGAGGGGCTTCCCAAGGTGGGAGGCAAGTCGGTCATTCTCACGGTGGTCGACCGCTTTTCTAAGTATGCTCACTTCATCGCGCTGGGGCATCCCTACACCGCCGCGTCCATGGCCCATGCCTTCTTCGACGGTATTGTCCGTCTGCACGGGTTCCCTTCTTCAATCGTCAGTGATCGCGACACGGTGTTCACGGGCCATGTCTGGCGCGACCTCTTTAGGATGGCGGGAGTAAAGCTCCGCTTCGGCACGGCCTTCCACCCCCAGACGGAAGGCCAATATGAGGTGGTTAACAAGGTGATTGCCATGTATTTACGCTGTGTTACAGGTGATCGGCCTCGCGCTTGGGTGGATTGGCTCGCATGGGCGGAGTACTGCTACAGCACATCCTACCACTCCGCCCTGCGTGCGACACCATTTGAGGTGGTTTACGGGCGGCCACCTCCGCCTATCTTGCCGGTGGACCCGGCTACGGCTCGGACGGAGGCCGCAAGCGATCTTATTCGCACCCGTGACGAGATGCTTGCTGAGGTCCGTCAGCGTCTCCTTCAGGCTCAGCAGTTGGCGAAGCATTACTACGACGACCACCATCGTGAGGCGGAGTTCGCGGTGGGTGATTGGGTGTGGCTGCGTCTTCTCCACCGCTCTACGCAGTCACTCGACCCGCGCCCGAAGCGCAAACTCGGTCCTCGCTACGCGGGACCCTTCGCCATCTTGGAGCGCATCGGGCAGGTGACCTATCGCCTTCAGCTTCCGGACGGCTCTCGCATCCACGATGTGTTTCATGTGGGGCTGCTCAAGCCTTTTCGTGGAGAGCCACCGGCGGCTCCACCCGCGCTTCCTCCGACCGCCAAAGGACGTCTTCTTCCGGAGCCAGAGAAGGTGTTGAAGGCGCAACTTCGTCGCGGGGTGTGGTTCGTCTTGATCCAGTGGGCGGGTCTTCCGGTGGAGGAGGCTACTTGGGAGCCACGTGATGATTTCCGCCGCCACTATCCAGACTTTCAGCTCGAGGACGAGATGTTTGTGCAGGCGGGGAGAGATGTTATGACCGGTTTACAATATACCCGGAGGAGGCCCGCTGGGCAGTAAATTAGGGGCTTGGCCCACAAGTTATCTTAGGCTAGTCGTTTTCAAGTTATAAATATTAGATTGTAAGATACCCTTTGAGATTAAGCAATAAAGATAGTTCTATCATATTGCCCGGCTCTGGAGCCGGAAACCCTAGCCGCACCTTGCCCTAGCCGCCGCCGCCCTTCTCCTCCCTCGTGACGGCGCCAACGCGCCGGAGCCGCCGCCCTCGGCCCCAACCCTCGCTGTCCTGCCCCTACAACCTAAGGAGCAGGGTCGGTAGGAACCCTAGTCCTACCAGATGGATAAGCAAATGTTAAACTAGCTTAAATTTAGCGGGGTCACTAGTTCTTTGTCATCTTCATTGGGTTCTGTTGTTAGATTATACTACTCGGTTATGCTTCTTGCACGCGGGGAATTGATGTTCATTACTATTTGATGCATTTTTTGGGTGGCAATGCTGGTGTTATGCTTCTAGCACATGTGGAATGATGTTCATTACTGTTTTGGTAGTACTATATAGAATGAGGACGGGTCCAAGGTTGTAGTATTTGACGCTGTTTCGGGCTCCTGGAACTCGTGTGCTGTACCTCAGAGCTGCCTCCGGAACAACCTTGTCCCATGTGTGATATTGTTGGACAGGTGTCCGGTGAGATCTCACCGCAACTTCCCTTTTTATTGCTAAGTGACTTCCACTTTGTGTGTTTTTTCTTGACGAAGACCATTACTTGCAGACTTAGTTGCTCTATGTTGTGGAATTCTCTCACCGGAGTGAACAAGAGGACTAATGTGATTACCATCATTGAGGATGCTATTGCTAGTTGGCATGGTTGGTTTATTCTTTTCAGATGTTGCACAGCCTGACCAGGTATGCCTTATATAAAAGAATTTCTAGAGTCCTCTTCTTACCGTCTTGCTCACTATGAACATCAGTTACTATCGTCTTACACTTTCTGTCATTGTTTGTCTTTGTGGAACTCCTTCGTGAGTTATTGGTGGCTTAGCAAAAGATGGCTTTACTCGGATTCCACTTCAGGACATCAAAACGATGATGCCAAATCAAGTCTCTGATGCACTTATACCTCTTTTCTTCTTTAGTTCGCTGTACTTCAATCCATTACCATCACATTGGATGGTATACCAATTGATCCCCATATTAGTGGTTTGCACTAATTGGTGCCTAACAATCTACTGTTATCAGTGTGCAATGTTTTCCTGACTTCTGTGTCTAGCACCTCCTGCACTAATTGGATGGTGGCCCCAAGCTTGGGGTCCCCTGCTGCACCGCGAGTGCCTGGGGCGTCACGAGCGAGCTACTCGCCCAGGGAGCACTCTCTGGAGCTGGTCTGGGCAATGGCAGCTGTGCCGGCGGCGGTTGCGCGGAGTGACTCGGGGAGCACGCTCTTACACTCTTCTCTCCGTCTTAATCATCAATCCGTTTCGAGTTCACGAAATGGCAATGGGACAGTCTTCACTGCTCTGAACTTGCCAACATTGTTCAAGTGTTCGTTCTCCAGCCTGCAATCCAGTCAACCCGAGTTATAACCAAAACGTTAAATCGAAGATATTTCCAGCTTTATGCTAATCTCAAATACCTGTAGAAATTCCAGTGCCCTCGTCGGATTATTCCCAAGGAGGCAAGAGAGAAATCCAGTAGGCGAGTCTCGTTCTTGCTAACACGGATCTTCATCACACTTTCAGTCCATGCCAGCCGAAGCACTAGATTTAGCATCTGCATTTGCGAAGGGATTAGTGCTCCTGAAGCCTGTCTTTTCTGTGTAAATGATGCACTATAAATCACTTGAACAAAGTAAAATACCATAGAAATGTAGTAGGTGAACTTGTTCTTCAGGATGAGATCATCCCGAAGCCATAGGTTCTTAGATTTGGGAGTGAAAAAGCCCCAATCCTTGACAAAGTCCCAGTAGAGCTGGTAGACGGTGGCGCATGAGGATGAGATGAGGACCATCCACACCCAGAATGGTGTCGGCGTTGCACTGTACTTGAACCTAACAGCAGCTGCGACCATCGCCGACACGTACTTCCCGGCGTTGGCGAGCTGATTCGTGTCATCTTCCTCAAATTACCTTCTTAAACACTGTAATAAATGTCCACAAAGTTTAGTTTGAAGCTGATTCTGATAACTTGAAATCTTACGATTGTTCGTGTATCGATTTGATTTATACCTGCATAGCTCTCCAGTAGTAGGGGAGAAAAGAGATCACATAGGCCAGGTGTTTGTACTGCTTGCTGTTAGTACACATCTCATATGGGTTAGCCCTAAAGCTTCCTGCCATGAAGTAGCACGCCGCAAACTCCACGTGTCTTAACAATGGGAACTGGAACATATACAAGTTTAGCTTATAAGAACTTGCATTTTAAGAACCCTAGGTTGTAGGATAATTGTGGAAATGTAATAGTTACCTGGCTAGTTAACTGATCAGCCATGAAGAAATCGGCTATCAGAACCTGGAACGCAAGGCAGGCCTACCATCAAACATATGTTCATGACAATTCATTGAATAAAAAATGGTATATGTCTCCTTACCTTGTAGAACGGCGAGAATATGATGTTGCGCATTATGCGCATGAAACAGTATCGCGTCGAGCGGTAGAACACATGGGCGGACCTAAGAAAATAATTGAGAGGGGGCAAAAATGTATGGCGATATTCATAAACCAACAAGGCAAAAACATCCATGTAAACTAAAATGCAGAGATAATCTCTTTATTATCCACATGGTAACCAAGTTCATTGAAAAGTAAAAAGGAAACTAACCATTTGAGATACAATAACTTGTTATGAAGTTGCAAAAGAGCACATTGACACATTGTTCTAACACTCTAATCTACAACCTGCAACAACAATAAAAAACATGATCCAAATTGAGAGGAAGTGCAAATGTTGAAGGCCGGTATTAAAAAAGGCAAGAGCTTTAGGAAGAGCATTACCTTCCGTTTCATCCCATGATGGTCTTTCAACGCATGAAAACATTTAACTATGACTTCATTTGGAATTTCGTTCCACAATTCTTTTTCTGCAGAGCAGATAAGGTTATGGTTCATGAAATTTTTACTGTTGCTATCACCTACATGAGTCACAAATCTTTCTGGCTTGTTCCAATTGCGAAAGCCATCTACTGCAAATGCATCATGCCCATGTTTGTTACCTTTGATGTTGTCCCTGAATAAATAGCAACACAAGCAATATGCGTTGTCCTCTGCCTCACTATACTCCAGCCAATTACCAACATACTTCTCATACCAATCAGGATTAAAATACCTATTGATCTTCCCAATCATCCTTGGCTTAGAAGTTTTCGGACGAGGTCAATGCCCTCCCCCCCCCCCCCCCCCCCCCCCCCCCCCACACACACACACATCAAGTATTTTCTTTGTATATCTTCATGCTGATTCGGATTGTAATCTATAATCCTCTTCCTTTTAGATGGATCCCTTAGAAGCTTCTCCAAGTCAACTAGTTTGGGCATCATCGAAGTTGTTGATTCCTGAAAAACCTCTCCATTAGTTGTCCACTTGTCCTGTAATATTAAGTGCCAAAAAATTTGTTTGAACTGATCTAATCAGACAAATTAATAAATTATACACATGAGTTAAGAAGACTAAGATGGTTTTTAACACAGAAGCAAATAAGCAAAATGTTTGAAGGAAAAAGTTCTAGAGATTTACCTTGATGTCAACTGAAGTTAGGGAATTGGAGGACTGGAGAGATGAGATAACTGTCACCGTCGCCGTGCCGCGGCAGTGCCAGTGTGCCACTGCAACGTCGCCGGCCAGGAACACGAGCAGCAAGGGACGGACTATGGGGAGTCGACAATTCACGATTGCCGTCGGCGCCGCAGCGAGCCGGTGATTGCACGGCGGTTTGAGATTGAGGTGACAGGCGAGGGCTTTCCTTCCTTCCAGTCTCGTGCGGGGCTGCTGCGTCCATATTTTTTCTTAGGTTGCATATACGTGCGTAGGCAGGGTTCAGAGTTATGCTACGAGCTGTGGCCTTTTACTGGGCTGTTTTTGTTACGATTGGGCTTCTAAAAATATCCAACTAATTAGGCTTAGTGGGGGCAGGTCATTAGGCTTAGTGGGGCACTAATGAATCATCTGGTAGCACTATAACTAGATGCAAAAAATCAAGTGGGGGCAGCTGCCCCCACGCTCCTAACGTAGGTCCGCCCCTGGTAGAACACATTGAACGGACAGAATAAAAGCCCCACCGACAACTGAAACAGTAGATTCAGTATTTTGAGAACCAACATGAAGCAGAGCTGTCATATTTTGTTCCACATATATGGTTTGTGTTTCTTACCAGTATGAGGCCCCCGGGCACGGCATTGGAGTAGGACGCACCGGCATTCCTAAGGAAGAGGTTGATGACCAGCACGGCAACCACGGTGCACATGATGGAGGCGGACATGAGGAAGGCATCCCGGTGCGTGAGAGCGGTGTTGGGGGCGAAGTCGAATATGAAGTTCTGGTTGATCCTGGTGCTCTTCCACATGAACAGGTTGCACCCGTAGAGGAAGCAGTGCAGGCTGATGAGCGCGAACATGCTGCAGAGGAGTAAAGGAACTAATGAACTAATGGAAGATTGTCTTTATTAACTACTTGCTCAACTATAATGGACGAAAGATGACCTAATCTTTGATGCCATCTTGCTAAAGAAGGCTTGACGACGGAGTGAACTTGACGACGACGCTTACGACTAAAAGCTCCGGATGTGATGGGGTAGAGACCTCCAATGCATCTACCGTGATGGAGGAGCTCCCTCGTTGCTCGATCCTTAATGAGAAAATATTCAGGATGAGTCTCAAAGAAGACATCGTTATCATATGTTAAACGAGACATGGAAGCAAGATTTTTATTAGCTTGTGGGACATGAAGCACATCTTTTAGAAAAAGATCACGTTTAGAAGTAGGGGAATTAATGAAAGCTTGACCAATATGATGTATATCCATACCTCCACCGTTTGCAGTAGTGTTCACTTGATCATTGCCGTAGTAGCGTTCACGAGTTGCGAGTTTCTCAAGCTCACTAGTAATGTGATCGGTTGCTCCAGAATCAGCATACCAAACGGTCTCTCTTTCTTGTTCCCTTAGTGCAGTCAAAACATGACGTTCTTCTGGTACATAGTTCTCATCATATCTATGCCAACAGTCCAGAACCTCATGTCCGGGTTTCTTGCAAAGCTGACACCTTGGACGTGGCCGACCACCATTGTTGTTGGAGGGGCGCGAGCCATTGTTGTTGGCCGCCCACGCCCGCCATTGTTGCTGCTCCCACGGCCACGCCCTTGCTGACCTTGGTGACCACGACCTCGACCACCATTGTCGCGGCCACGAGTCAGAGCATTTGCTGAAGATTGACGAAGATTATTTTCTTGTAGCAGACTCATGCGAGCTTCAAAGCTAAGCAACTGGTTGTAGAGCTCGGTGACGGTGACAGGCTCGACGCGGGCGGAAAGGCTCGGCTGCAGAAGATCCGGGCTCATCAACCAAAGCTGACCCGCTACCCTGCTGCTCCAGATCCGAGGCAGCCAGCTCTCTCGAGAAGGTGCGCCTCGCGTCGGAAGAGCCAACAAGCGGGCTCCACGTGGTAGCGTCAGGAGAGGCCCGCTCGGGTGTGAGGCAGTGGGTACTGTTGATGGGCCCCATAGATGTCGGCCTGTCGCCCACAGCACCGGCCCGCCCACGCGTGGCAGTTGGTGGATCATGGAGGCCCCCCGCACTACAAGGGCTGGTGGATTCTCCTGTAGGCGCTGTCGCTGCACGCGTCGGGAGATCCTCCTCGGATCGCGCGCTGCTGGAGGATGCGCAGTTCTGCAGCAAATCACCATGGATTTCAGCGCCCGTTTTGTCCACATCTGCACACATAAAATCACATCCAGAAACTGCATTTTTCCGATAAGAACCTGTATTTTCTTGTAACATATCATGATCAGTTTCAATTAATTCACCCCCGTGATCAGGAGAAGTCAAAGGCTCAGAAAGAAGTGATATTTCTTCACGAAGAAGAGCGCCTGCATTAGGATGGAGTTGAGCAAAAGGAAACATGGTTTCATCAAAAACAACATCACGAGAAATATAGATGCGGCCTGTTGAGACATCTAGGCATTTGTAACCTTTATGGAGATTACTGTATCCAAAGAAAACACATTGAGTAGACCGAAACTCAAGTTTGTGACGATTATAAGGACGAAGATTGGGATAACAAAGCCCACCCAAATATTTTGAGAGATGTGTAATATGGTTTTTGATGAAACAGGCGCTCTAAAGGAGTTGAATTTCCAATGACTTTGCTAGGAAGGCGATTGATAAGATATGTGGCAGCAATAAAAGCCTCGTCCCAATATTTAAGGAGCATAGAAGCATGAGCAAGTAGAGATAATCCTACTTCGACAATGTGACGGTGTTTGCGTTCTGCAGAACCATTTTGCTGATGTGCATGAGGGCAAGATACATGATGCTCTATGCCTACACTGCGAAAGAATGAGTTGAGTTTCTCATACTCACCACCCCAGTCACTTTGGACTGCAATGATTTTCCTGTCAAAGTGACGTTCAACAAGTTTTTGAAATTCTTGAAAGATAGCAAAAACTTCAGATTTGTGTTTAAGCAAATATATCCAAGTGAACTTGCTATAATCATCAATAAAGCTAACATAATATTTCTTTCTTCCAAAAGAATCTCTTGCATGACCCCATACATCACTGAATATAAGTTCTAGAGGAGCATGAGAAACACTAGTTGATCTAGGATAAGGAAGTTGATGACTCTTGGCACATTAACATGCCTCACAAACAGACAATGAATTTTCTCTACTTGACAATGGAAGATTGTCTTTATTAACTACTTGCTCAACTATAATGGATGAAGGATGACCTAATCTTTGATGCCATCTTGCTAAAGAAGGCTTGACGACGGAGTGAACTTGACGACGACGCTTACGACTGAAAGCTCCGGATGTGATGGGGTAGAGACCTCCAATGCATCTACCGTGATGGAGGAGCTCCCTCGTTGCTCGATCCTTAATGAGAAAATATTCAGGATGAGTCTCAAAGAAGACATCGTTATCATATGTTAAACGAGACATGGAAGCAATATTTTTATTAGCTTGTGGGACATGAAGCACATATTTTAGAATAAGATCATGTTTAGAAGTAGGGGAATTAATGAAAGCTTGACCAATATGATGTATATCCATACCTCCACCGTTTGCAGCAGTGTTCACTTGATCATTGCCGTAGTAGCGTTCACGAGTTGCGAGTTTCTCAAGCTCACTAGTAATGTGATCGGTTGCTCCAGAATCAGCATACCAAACGGTCTCTCCTTCTTGTTCCCTTAGTGCAGCCAAAACATGATGTTCTTCTGGTACATAGTTCTCATCATATCTATGCCAACAGTCCAGAACCTCATGTCCGGGTTTCTTGCAAAGCTGACACCTTGGACGTGGCCGACCACCATTGTTGTTGGAGGGGCGTGAGCCATTGTTGTTGCCGCGCCCACGCCCGCCATTGTTGCTGCTCCCACGACCACGCCCTTGCTGACCTTGGTGACCACGACCTCGACCGCCATTGTCGCGGCCACGAGTCAGAGCATTTGCTGAAGATTGACGAAGATTATTTCCTTGTAGAAGACTCATGCGAGCTTCAAAGCTAAGCAACTGGTTGTAGAGCTCGGTGATGGTGATAGGCTCGACGCGGGCGGCGAGGGCCGAGACAACCGAGTTATACTCGATGTCCAGACCCTTCAGCACAAAGGAAACAACCTCTCCATCAGGTAGAGCAGTCCCGGTGCAGGCGATCTCATCCGTCAGGGCCTTGATCTTGGCGAGATACTCGGGCATGCCCATGTTGCCCTTCTGAAGATTTGCAAGCGCGATGCGGGTGTTGACGAGCTGCGATTGTGTCTGCGCAGCGAAGAAGGCATGGATGGCGCTCCACACTTCGGCCGGCGTCTGGAGAGTTACGACCTGCACAAGAACCTCACGTGACAGAGATCCCATCAGATATCCTTGTACCTGTTCTGTTGGGCGTACCAGATCGTCCGAGCATAGTTCAGAACCTGCTCTTCCTTCCCATCCTTTGTGATGATGATAGTGGCAGGAGGCGCCAGGCTTGTGGCGTCAAGGTGATGTTCCATCTGTGCCCCTTTGATTTGAGGCAGCACAATGGCCTTCCAAAGCAGGAAGTTGGACCTCGTCAGTTTTTCTGAAGGAGGTGGCCCGAGGGAGCTAGCAGCACTGCTGAAGGTGGACGAAGATGAACCAGCGAATTGGGTGGTTAGCGAACTCATGGTGGACGTGATGAGGGCGGAGGTAGTAGACGCGGTGGTGGAAGCGGAGGTGGAAGCATTGGTGCCTGTCATAGGTTCTTTCCTGCGGTGCTAGATTGGTTTCCTCTCGGGCTCGACGGCTTTCTCTCGATTAGCTAGATGCGTGAGGATTGGCTCTGATGACCATGTAAAGATTGGAGAAGCGTTGAACCCTGTGGTGTCGGGCCGCTGTATATATTGAGTAGTTGTCGTGGCTTACAAGTTTGGGAGATTGCTAGGATTCCTCCCGGAGTCGTACACGAGGGGGAGAGAAGATTACATCGAGAGGAAGAGTCGGACAGAAGAAGAGATAGAGGAGTTTGAGAGATACACGCACATAACTCTATCTAACTATCTAACATCCTCCCTCAATCTAAACCTATGAAAACTTGTCTAGATTTAGATTGTACTTAAACTCATTCAACCTCCTCGTGGTAAGTGGTTTGGTGAAGCCATCAGCAAGTTGATCTCCTGTGGGAATAAACCTGATGTCAAGTAGCTTGCGAGCCACTCTTTCTCTGATAAAATGGAAATAAACTTCTATATGTTTTGTCCGTGCATGAAAAACAGGATTCGCTGAAAGATAGGTTGCACCAATGTTGTCACACCATAACCTTGCAGCTTGTGGAATTTTTATTCCCAGTTCACAAAGAAGAGTCTGGATCCACATGATTTCAGCAGTTGCATTTGCTAGAGCTCTATATTCTGCTTCAGTGCTGGATCTAGAAACAGTAGCCTGTTTTCTTGCACTCCATGATATAAGATTTGATCCCAGAAATACAGCAAATCCACATGTGGACCTTCTATCATCAGCACACCCTGCCCAATCTGCAACAGAATATGCACTCAGCAACATGGACGATGACTTAGTAATTTTAATTCCAAGTCCCATTGTAAACTTAAGATACCTCACAATTCTTTTGACTGCTGTCCAATGAACTATACTAGGAGCATGCATATACTGACATACTTTATTAACAGAATATGAGATATCTGGACGAGTTAAAGTCAAGTACTGTAATGCACCAACAACACTTCTATAATTTGTTGCATCCTCTGGACCAAGTGCATCTCCTCCCTCAACTGAGAGTTTTTCTGAAGTTGAGAGCGGTGTACTTACATGTTTACAGTGTTCCAGTCCCATCCTTTTGATAATATCAGTAGTATATTTTTCCTGTGTCAGAAGTACTCCATCTTTCACCTATTTGACTTCAATGCCAAGAAAATAATGAAGATTGCCCAAGTCTTTCAGTGCAAAATCCATATGGAGATCCTGAAGTAGACAAGTGGTAGCATCTGGACTGGAACTAGCAACAATTATATCATCAACATACACAAGAACAAATATTGTTGTATTACCTCTGTTATAGAAGAATAGAGAGGTGTCTGCCTTTGACGGAGTAAACCAAGCTGTTGTAACTTTGTGCTCAACCTTGAGTACCAGACTCTAGGGGTCTGTTTTAACCCATACAAAGCTTTATCCAATTTGCAAACATAATGTGGTGTGCTTTTGTTTTCATACCCTGGTGGTTGCCGCATGAACACTTCTTCCTCAAGAACACCATGAAGAAACGCGTTCTGAACATCTAGCTGTCGTAGACTCCAACCTTTAGAAATAGCAATAGATAATACAAGTCTAATAGTAGTTGCTTTAACAACAGGACTGAAAGTATCCTCATAGTCAATTCCAAATCTTTGTTTGAATCCCTTTGCAACCAACCTAGCCTTGTATCTACCTATGCTTCCATCTGCCTTTCTTTTAATTTTATAGACCCACTTACAATCAATCACATTTTTTCCTTTTCCTGGTGGAACTAAACGCCACGTTTTATTTTTCATAAGGGCTTGATATTCACTATCCGTATCTTTTTTCCATTCCTTGTGTGCAAGTGCATCACTTAAATTACCTGGTTCACCGGTACTAGTAAGAAACGCACGTTTGCGATTGTCATACCTTATCGTACCATCCTTGTATTCTTTATGCTTGAATATTTCGGACTGTGATCTGGTGGTACGCTGAGAGCCTTCAGTGACACGAGCAGAGGACATTGGTACAGAAATTATTTGTGCATCACTTGTATTTTCTGGAACATATGGTGCAGACACAGGAGATCCTGGGATGAAAGGATCGGCCGCAGAAGATCCGGGCTCATCAACCAAAGCTGACCCGCTACCCTGCTGCTCCAGATCCGAGGCAGCCAGCTCTCTCGAGAAGGTGCGCCTCGTGCCGGAAGAGCCAACAAGCGGGCTCCACGTGGTAGCGTCAGGAGAGGCCCGCTCGGGTGTGAGGCAGTGGGTACTGTTGATGGGCCCCGTAGATGTCGGTCTGTTGCCCACAGCACCGGCACGCCCACGCGTGGCAGTTGGTGGATCGTGGAGGCCGCCCGCACTGCAAGGGCTGGTGGATTCTCCTGCAGGCGCTGTCGCTGCACGCGTCGGGAGATCCTCCTCGGACCGCGTGCTGCTGGAGGCTGTGCAGTTCTGCAGCAAATCACCATGGATTTCAGCGCTCGTTTTGTCCACATCTACACAAATAAAATCACAGCCAGAAACTGCATTTTTCCCATTAGAACCTGCATTTTCTTGTAACATCTCATGATCAGTTTCAATTAATTCACCCCCGTGATCAGGAGAAGTCAAAGGCTCAGAAAGAAGTGATATTTCTTCACGAAGAAGAGCGCCTGCAGTAGGATGGAGTTGAGCAAAAGGAAAGACGGTTTCATCAAAAACAACATCACGAGAAATATAGATGCGGCCTGTTGAGACATCTAGGCATTTGTAACCTTTATGGAGATTACTGTATCCAAAGAAAACACATTGAGTAGACCGAAACTCAAGTTTGTGAAGATTATAAGGACGAAGATTGGGATAACAAGCACACCCAAATATTTTGAGAGATGTGTAATTTGGTTTTTGATGAAACAGGCGCTCTAAAGGAGTTGAATTTCCAATGACTTTGCTAGGAAGGCGATTGATAAGATATGTGGCAGTAATAAAAGCCTCGTCCCAATATTTAAGGGGCATAGAAGCATGAGCAAGTAGAGATAATCCTACTTCGACAATGTGATGGTGTTTGCGTTCTGTAGAACCTTTTGCTGATGTGCATGAGGGCAAGATACATGATGCTCTATGCCTACACTGCGAAAGAATGAGTTGAGTTTCTCATACTCACCACCCCAGTCACTTTGGACTGCAATGATTTTTCTGTCAAAGTGACGTTCAACAAGTTTTTGAAATTCTTGAAAGATAGCAAAAACTTCAGATTTGTGTTTAAGCAAATATATCCAAGTGAACTTGCTATAATCATCAATAAAGCTAACATAATATTTCTTTCTTCCAAAAGAATCTCTTGCATGACCCCATACATCACTGAATATAAGTTCTAGAGGAGCATGAGAAACACTAGTTGATCTAGGATAAGGAAGTTGATGACTCTTGGCACATTGACATGCCTCACAAACAGACTCTGAATTTTCTCTACTTGACAATGGAAGATTGTCTTTATTAACTACTTGCTCAACTATAATGGACGAAGGATGACCTAATGTTTGATGCCATCTTGCTAAAGAAGGCTTGACGATGGAGTGAACTTGATGACGACTCTTACGACTAAAAGCTCCGGATGTGATGGGGTAGAGACCTCCAATGCATCCACCATGATGGAGGAGCTCCCTCGTTGCTCGATCCTTAATGAGAAAATATTCAGGATGAGTCTCAAAGAAGACATCGTTATCATATGTTAAACAAGACATGGAATCAAGATTTTTATTAGCTTGTGGGACATGAAGCACATCTTTTAGAATAAGATCACGTTTAGAAGTAGGGGAATTAATGAAAGCTTGACCGATATGATGTATATCCGTACCTCCACCGTTTGCAGCAGTGTTCACTTGATCATTGCCGTAGTAGCGTTCACGAGTTGCGAGTTTCTCAAGCTCACTAGTAATGTGATCGGTTGCTCCAGAATCAGCATACCAAACGGTCTCTCCTTCTTGTTCCCTTAGTGGAGCCAAAACATGACGTTCTTCTGGTACATAGTTCTCATCATATTTATGCCAACAGTCCAGAACTTCATGTCCGGGTTTCTTGCAAAGCTGACACCTTGGACGTGGCCGACCACCAATTTTGTTGGAGGGGCGTGAGCCATTGTTGTTGGCGCGCCCACGCCCGCCATTGTTGCTGCTCCCACGGCCACGCCCTTGCTGACCTTTGTGACCACGACCTCGACCACCATTGCCGCAGCCACGAGTCAGAGCATTTGTTGAAGATTGACGAAGATTATTTCCTTGTAGCAGACTCATGCGAGCTTCAAAGCTAAGCAACTGGTTGTAGAGCTCGGTGACAGTGACAGGCTCGACGCGGGCGGCAAGGGCCGAGACAACCGAGTTATACTCGATGTCCAGACCCTTCAGCACAAAGGAAACAATCTCTCCATCAGATAGAGCAGTCCCGGTGCAGGCGATCTCATCCGTCAGGGCCTTGATCTTGGCGAGATACTCGGGCATGCCCATGTTGCCCTTCTGAAGATTTGCAAGCGCGATGCGGGTGTTGACGAGCTGCGATTGTGTCTGCGCAGCGAAGAAGGCATGGATGGCGCTCCACACTTCGGCCGGCGTCTGGAGAGTTACGACCTGCGCAAGAACCTCACGTGACAGAGATCCCATCAGATATCCTTGTACCTATTCTGTTGGGCGTACCAGATCGTCCGAGCATAGTTCAGAACCTGCTCTTCCTTCCCATCCTTTGTGATGATGATAGTGGCAGGAGGCGCCAGGCTTGTGGCGTCAAGGTGATGTTCCATCTGCGCCCCTTTGATTTGAGGCAACACAATGGCCTTCCAAAGTAGGAAGTTGGACCTCGTCAGTTTTTCTGACGGAGGTGGCCCGAGGGAGCTAGCGGCACTGCTGAAGGTGGACGAAGATGAACCAGCGAATTGGGTGGTTAGCGAACTCATGGTGGACGCGATGAGGGCGGAGGTAGTAGACGCGGTGGTGGAAGCGGAGGTGGAAGCGTTGGTGCCTGCCATAGGTTCTTTCCTGCGGCGCTAGATTGGTTTCTTCTCGGGCTCGACGGCTTTCTCTCGATTAGCTAGATGCGTGATGATTGGCTCTGATGACCATGTAAAGATTGGAGAAGCGTTAAACCCTTTGGTCTCGGGCCGCTGTATATGGTGGTCTAGATGCGTGAGGATTGGCTCTGAAAGCAAAGTCGTGTATGGTGGCCGGGTTATGCACCTGAACTTCTTGAGCAGCTCGAGGCCACGGTAGAGCGCCATGAAGGCGTCGCGGATGTTCTTCTCGGCGTGCTGCACCTTCTTGCGGTGGACGAAGGCGGCCGCCGGGTCGGCGCCGTCCTTGCGCAGCACGTTCACCAGCTCCTCCCACACCTTGAGCGCCGCCCGCCCTGGGTTGCTCGCCGGGATGTCGATCCGCACCGTCGACGGCAGCTGCAGTCTCCGCCCCTGCCGCCGCTTCCCTCCTTCTTGGCGTCCTTTTTGCCGGGCAATCCCACGAAGCTGACGCCGTTGCGCTCCAGCGCCGCCATCACCTCGTCGGCCATCGCCACGCCCTCCGTCATCTGCGCCTGCTGCAGCTCCACGCTCCCATCTGCACCGTGCTATGTGTGTCAGTGTCAGAGTCTCCGATCGATCTGGTGGTCACGTGGCCATGCCATATTCAGGGCCGGCCCTGAGGGGGGGCAGAGGGGGCGGCCGCCCCGGGCCCCCATGATCTTGGGGCCCCCACCCAGGTGTAATCTGTAATGTACGCATAAAGGTAAGTAACCCAGACCATAGCTTCACGTGGAAAAATGGCAGTAGCCCAGGTAGACGGAAGGTAGCGTACGCACGGAAATCACGTAAATCAGCGTACGGTCGTGAGGAAACAAATCGGCACAACGCACGTAAATCACGTCGCCCCGTTCGTTTATTCCTTACTACCGTGAGACAATGTCCCTCCAAAAGAAAAACGATCTTGTGACGTGATTTCATCCGTAATTTCCTATATTCTTTGTTCTCTGCAGACTCCAAACTCTAGTTCCCAAGTCGTGGAGGGCTGATTGGTCTCCAGGCGCTGAATGCGGTGACCACGCAACACGAAGTTCGCCCAGCCGGAGTGGGGCGCACACGTACATCGCCGAGTGGTTGCCACCAGAAATTGAGATCACATCATCGCCGAGCGTCCAATGATTGACGCCGATCTAATCAGTCTAAGGTATTGTACATCATATTCCTATTTCCTACAGTTTCAAGTAATACTTCGTGCTTCAAGAAGAAACAATTTGATAAAAGTAGTTGCCAAAATAAAATGCTAGAAGCTGTGAAGGATTTGCATGTTAAATATTTGTTTGCTTTGGTTGATATGAATCGCTTCACTCAAGTAAAGGATTTAAGAAAATCATAGTGTTTAAAGATTTAATCATGTTTACTATGTATGATTGTTGCATCTCAGATAAAAAAATAGCTTTTCAGATTTGAAATTATTTTAGAGCCATTTGGGATAAAGAATTACCCGAACATCTTAAATCGTTAGCCAACATTATCCATTGAGAAGTGGAGCACATTGAAATCGACACAATCATAAGTGACTTTGCTTTGAAGCATGTTACAAGAAAATTTGAAGATAATATGCATATGATGTTCACATTAAAGGGCCCCCAAATTTTATGTTCGCCCCGGGCCCCCAAAATCTCAGGACCGGCCCTGGCCATATTGCCATGCACACGCGTAAAGGATGCATGATCGAGAGGCCGATAGTGGGGTTCATGTGCTGGGATGTGACGTGGGTTGGTTGGGTGTCGTACGTCGGCACGAACGGACGTGCGTGTGCGCGCACCGGTATCAGTATGGACACCTACCTGACATGGACTGCGGCGTGGCGAGGCCCGAGAGGAGGTACCGCCCGGAGCCACTGAGCGCCGGCGAGGGCGGCGGCATGGAGCGGCTGCGGCCGAGGAGGGTGCCCCGGGCGCGGCGGGTGGCCGCGTGGTCAGCCAGGATGCGCTTGACGTCGGCGAGGATGCGGAGCTGGTCGATGAGCGCCTCGCCACGGCCCAGCAGCTCAGCCTCCTGCGCCGCGTAGAAGATGTTCACCTTGTCCAGCTCCTCGTCCGCCTTCTCCAAGAACTCCTGCTCCTGCACTCATCAAACACTTCAATTGGTTGCACGATCAAGATGATCAAATTTGTCGATGCACCGATGAATGCGTGCATGCTTACATGCTTGTCCGTGGATCGCACGAGCTCGCCCGAATCGCCGCTCTCCTCGTCTTCCTGCATGCAAAAAATGCACATCAGTACCGTGCACGCACGTAGCCAGATCAACTCGTATCGCCTGACAAATGCACGCACGCACCGAGGTGGCCTGCACTCTGGGCGCGAACCGGGCGGCGAGGGCGCGGACGGGGTCGAGCACGGAGAAGATAGCCGACGTCACCATCCCCGACGAGCGCGTTGTCGTCGGACGCCGGCGACGAGTCTCCGTTACTATCGTCGGCGTCGCGCTGGGTGACCTTGATCTTCTTGATGAGCTTCTTGAGGCCCTTGTAGTCGACGAAGGCGGGCTTCCACTCCGGGATGATGCTGGCCTCGTACTCCCGCGAGAACTTCACCATGTCCTCCGCTCCACCTATATACCCAAGTACTCCCCCCATTCCCTTTTGTAGTGCGTATAGTTTTTTGCCCAAAATTCCGAAATGTAGTGCGTGCATGCAGCACAAAGCTGGTTTGGACGAGTTACCCTTCGATGGAATCAAGGGACGCACGCAGCAGAGCACGCACATGGGTGTGTAGCAGACCATGCATGCAAGGTTAATCTGGTAAAATTCATAGCTCCAGCTCATGCATTGGTATTGGAGCTAACATCTATGCGCACTATATAATGGAACAGAGGGAGTACGTAGTATGTTATGTATGATCAGCTCGGTCGGGGTCGGGGTGGGGGTCGAGCTTACATGTGTAGGAGAGGGAAAGGGAGGCCGGAGGGGGACAGAGACAGGCAGGAGTGATGGCAGAAGCAATCGTGCTTATATAGACCGAGGGACAGAGGATCGGAGAAGCTACGTATCCTACGATGGATGGATACTCTTTCTTTCCCTTCTCCCCTTTTCCCGCCGCACTCACGAATGCATGAATGTGTGTGTGCAGTGGCGGAACTAGCATCAGATAATGCCTAGGGCTAAATTAGCTTGAGTGATGCACTTCAGTGACTTTGTATATTTTATAAGAAGGAACTACAAAGGCAAATGTTGCTAGGCCTAGGGCTATAGCCCCAACTGCCTTAGGCCTGTCTCCGCCACTGTGTGTGTGCACGAAAGCACCAAATTGGGAGGCGATGAGGGATCCATCGCTAGTGCTGCGAAAAGGGAAGGAGATGCTGAAAAAGTATTAGGTCGGACGAATTAAAAGGTGAACTAATCGTAAAGTCGGGGGCCGAGAAAGTCGACGGAATTCGTAGTGGACACGGTGCAGTATGCGTTATATGTTTTGAGTATGTTGCTACTCGATCTATAACTGGTTGCAAAGCAAATTAAGCAAGGAAAAAGACGAGAAATTTGCACGTAGCTAGGTAGCCCGCTTTAGTTCGTTCGTTGGCCTGTTTTTTTTTTCCTCGAGCTAGCTTGAGAGGCCGCGATATGCCTCCATCTTTTGGGCGAAAAGGCAGGGAGATCACGAGCGATTTCGGGAGCCAAGCAACGTGCGTGCTCGCTTGCTTGAGCGACCCGCTCACGCGCACTCTGCCATGCACTCACCCGGCCTGAAAACGCCAACCAGCCGATCGATTACAGCTAGCCAGATGACACGTTCATTAGATTCATACGTACGGTGTGTATGGTCAGTGCGTCGTGTCAGTGCCGTATCATGCATTGTCAAGATCATCATCACGGGATCTCGATCGATATGACAGCTCGAGTACGTACCAAATTCGTGCATGGAAAACCGGTTAATTATTGGACCTCAATAAGTTCGAACGTTCGATTTTTATGCATGCTAATCCGAACTCTTTTCATGGCAACTTTAGTTAAGGTGATGTTGATAAACATGGCAATTTTCTGACAAAAAATCAAACTGAAACAAAGTTGTCATGTGTTAACAACTAAGGCCTAGTTTGGCAGCACAGTTTATCTAAAACAGTGGTGTTACAAAACCTCGGTATTCCAACGCGTGGACGTTGAATACTTCAGTATCTAAAAACCACAGTTTTTCGTGGCTTTGGCAAAACCATTAGGCGTTCGCCAAATCGTTTTTTCTCAGTTTTCTCCAATTGTCACCAGTTGTTAGGTTGCATGGATAACACTGAAGATGTCGAGCTGAACCGAACTCAGCTACACGATCTAACCAGCTTGTGCTCACGGCTGATGTATGCATGCAGCGTTGTGTAGAGAAATTTACGAGATCAACGGCAGAGTAGGCGTACAAGGGCGCGTACCTTCCTTCCCATGTGCTGAGCTTGAATTGTTTATTCATAGCTACAGAGAAATGAAGTATAATCACACTGGTTGACGGCTGGAAAGATGGAGTTGAGAGACCGACGAGAACGATCGTTTCTCGGTTTTTAAAAAAGGGGTCCGGACCTCTTTTTCTAATACTATGAAAAAACCATGGTTTTGGAGATACTTCGGTTTTGTAAAATGGAGTATTTGTTGACGCCAAACGCATCAAAGTATTTTAAACCATGGTTTCTAAAAATACCATGGTATTTTTCTAAAACTTCAAAAATACTGTGGTGCCAAACGCAGCCTAAAGTTGCCACCTCGCAGCAATTAAAGTTGCTGCCAAAAAACGTTCGGGATGTCATGTTTAAATTCCGAACGTTCGAGATTTATCTATTCCGTAAATATTAGCCGTAGGGCCTGGTTGGTTCGGTAGCCGGATCGAGCACCCAAACAACCAGGTAATCTGGTTTCTTCTACTTCTAACATTAATCAGGGGCGGACCTACGTTAGGAGCGGTGGGGGCAGCTGCCCCCACTTGATTTTTTGCATCGAGTTATAGTGCTACCAGATGATTCATTAGTGCCCCCACTAAGCCTAATTAGTTGGATATTTTTAGAAGCCCAATCGTAACAAAAACAGCCCAGTAAAAGGCCACAGCTCGTTGCGTAACTCTGAACCCTGCCTACACACGTATATGCAACCTAAGAAAAAATATGGACGCAGCAGCCCCGCACGACACTGGAAGGAAGGAAAGCCCTCGCCTGTCACCTCAATCTCAAACCGCCGTGCAATCACCGGCTCGCTGCGGCGCCGACGGCAATCGTGAATTGTCGACTCCCCATAGTCCGTCCCTTGCTGCTCGTGTTCCTGGCCGGCGACGTTGCAGCGGCACACTGGCACTGCCGCGGCACGGCGACGGTGACATTTATCTCATCTCTCCAGTCCTCCAATTCCCTAACTTCAGTTGACATCAAGGTAAATTTCTAGAACTTTTTCCTTCAAACATTTTGCTTATTTGCTTCTGTGTTAAAAACCATCTTAGTCTTCTTAACTCATGTGTATAATTTATTAATTTGTCTGATTAGATCAATTCAAACAAATTTTTTGGCACTTAATATTACAGGACAAGTGGACAACTAATGGAGAGGTTTTTCAGGAATCAACAACTTCGATGATGCCCAAACTAGTTGATTTGGAGAAGCTTCTAAGGGATCCATCTAAAAGGAAGAGGATTATAGATTACAATCCGAATCAGCATGAAGATATACAAAGAAAATACTTGATGTGGGGGGGGGGGGGGGGGGGGCATTGACCTCGTCCGAAAACTTCTAAGCCAAGGATGATTGGGAAGATCAATAGGTATTTTAATCCTGATTGGTATGAGAAGTATGTTGGTAATTGGCTAGAGTATAGTGAGGCAGAGGACAACGCATATTGCTTGTGTTGCTATTTATTCAGGGACAACATCAAAGGTAACAAACATGGGCATGATGCATTTGCAGTAGATGGCTTTCGCAATTGGAACAAGCCAGAAAGATTTGTGACTCATGTAGGTGATAGCAACAGTAAAAATTTCATGAACCATAACCTTATCTGCTTTGCAGAAAAAGAATAGCGTTGTCATATAGGTCGGCGGCGGGATCCCGACGTGGCCGTGACGCGTCGGGCGACGGCCTTGATGGTTCCTCCATTAGAGCATCCACAACGTGTAGTCAAATAGCGTTGTCATATAGGAATTTGGCGTTTGACACTAGTGGTTAAGTGGCTACCATTGTGCAGCCTAGTGCCAAAAATAGAAGTATGAGAACGGAGTAGATGCGTGCTCCAATGCCAATTTGGATTGGGTAATAAAAAAAGTATTGGTTTGGCCCGTATCTAAGAATTTAGGGGGAATTTAGGGGCTGTTTCGTTCCCGTGTCCTGCCAAATCCTGGGCGCAGTTGGTGCACCAAAAATTTGGCGAGGGATTCGGCCGCCCTGATTCTGCCCATCTCCAACGCAAGAATAGCGGGAGGGAGCCGAGGCGGACCGGCGCACCAATATTTTGGAGGCGATCCAAACGGCCAACCGAAGCCTGGTCAACGGCCGATTTTTTGGCTGGGCAGCTCAAGGCTACAAACCAAACAGCCCCTTAGAGGCGAATTTCTCTATGTTTTACACTATTCTCTGAAAAGAATAGTTGCATCATTGCAAAAATTGTGCCAATAGCTTTGACATGTTTTTTTTTCATAACTACCTACTCTGCATTCGAACAAAGATTAGCAGCCAAAGTTGCTCGTCGCGAACTGTGAAAATTCCAAAAAAGATTACCTATTTTGAAAGTTAAAGAGTACATAATCTCAAATTTATTTCTTCATAAACAATGCCCGTTGAAATATTGTTCCCAAGGCTAAAAAAAATCTCTTTGTCGGACAATAGCATTTACAAGGGTTGACAGTAGCTACTCATTGCTATTAACTGATCCATTTTTTTGGGAAATAATTGATTTATTTTGGAAACTGCAAAAAAATCAATTGGTAGTCTGGTAGAGGATGGAGATTGGAGAATCAAGGAGTATCCTTCAATTTTGAAGAGGATAGAGAAAGGGGGCATGCACGAAATGGAGTCTGGTGTGTATATTGCTGAATAGCATGCAAGTTTTTCACACTGGCAGTAGTACTAGTACATGATCTGCATGATTATCTCACACAAACTTCAATTAGTATACTTGTACTTAACCGAATCTAGGGCCCCTCCGATCTAGAGGCCCTGTGCAGGCGCACATCCTGAACACAAGCTTCTGGTACGACCGTACGAGCCAGACTCTTGCATGTTGAGGAATGGATATAAAGCTAACGAGAGCTAGAATTGTTTCTGCTAACTTGTGTCGGGACCAAACTACATGGCAAGAGATCAGGAAATGGCTATGTTGTAAATAAACCGAACAAATAGAATTGGTGCAAATCTTACAATGTGGGCATACACTGTGGATGCTCTTAGCGTCCAATGGCCGCACATGTTCTCCTCCCACATAAGCCACAATACCTTGTCACTTCCTTGTTTCACCATTGTCGGTGATAGTGATGTAGTCAACGTCCGACGGATGCATCTATTACGAGATTTCACCCAAAGAAAGCCGAGAGGGGGCCCTAGCCCCCCCCCCCACTTGCCCCTAAAACATTTGGGCATCTCCAACGCTTACCAGTAAATGAACACCGCAAATATCTATTTTTATGTTCGGACCACACATCGCCATACACATCAGATCACCCAGTACACACATGCTGTCAAATCTGCATGTCTACTCTCTCTCTCTCTCTCTCTCTCTCTCTCTCTCTCTCTCCCCCAGATGTGACAGCATGTGTACTGACTGATGTGACATGCATGGCGATGTATGGTGGAGATTTGGGTTGTGTGCGCAATGCGTTAGACAAAATCCGGGTCCGTGCGGCAGCCGGTGGTAGTGAGCGGCAGGATACCGAGACGTGGCCGTGACGCGCCGGGCGACAGCCTCCGCTCCGCACCCTGGCTGCACCCATGCTCCCTTTTCTAGCCCTGGACAATAGCTTGCTTATGGTTAGCTTTCTTGCGGAAACAGCACACCAGGGTTCATCGGTGCTCGTATTTTTGGATTTATTATAGATTTTTTGCCCACGCTCATTCAATGCGAGGAGACGTCCCTATTGACTACAATGGTTCTGTGGAGACTCTTAAAATGTGATGCTGGTTCAGTATCTTGGGGGTGCTTATAGGGGTAAGATGTGTGTATGCGTTTATAGGGTGAGTGTATGCATGGGCGGACCCAAGAAAATAATTGAGAGGGGGCAAAAATGTATGGCCATATTCATAAACCAACAAGGCAAAAACATCCATGTAAACTAAAATGCAGAGATAATCTCTTTATTATCCACATGGTAACCAAGTTCATTGAAAAGTAAAAAGGAAACTAACCATTTGAGATACAATATCTTGTTATGAAGTTGCAAAAGAGCATATTGACACATTGTTCTAACACTCTAATCTACAACCTGCAACAACAATAAAAAACATGATCCAAATTGAGAGGAAGTGCAAATGTTGAAGGCCGGTATTAAAAAAGGCAAGAGCTTTAGGAAGAGCATTACCTTCCGTTTCATCTCATGATGGTCTTTCAACGCATGAAAACATTTAACTATCACTTCATTTGGAATTTCGTTCCACAATTCTTTTTCTGCAAAGCAGATAAGGTTATGGTTCATGAATTTTTTACTGTTGCTATCACCTACATGAGTCACAAATCTTTCTGGCTTGTTCCAATTGCGAAAGCCATCTACTGCAAATGCATCATGCCCATGTTTGTTACCTTTGATGTTGTCCCTGAATAAATAGCAACACAAGAAATATGCATTGTCCTCTGCCTCACTATACTCTAGCCAATTACCAACATACTTCTCATACCAATCAGGACTAAAATACCTATTGATCTTCCCAATCATCCTTGGCTTAAAAGTTTTCGGATGAGGTCAATGCCCCCCCCCCCACATCAAGTATTTTCTTTGTATATCAACATTACTCAAAGAATTTAAGGAACACATACATTTTCTTAAATTCCAATTTCTTTTTAAAACGGGAATATTTTTTAATTACGATCAATTTTCGATAAACACAAAAAAGTTTTTCGAAAAAATGAACAAGTTTCTGAATAGTGATTCTTTTAAAAACATGAATATTTTTTAAAGGAGAACAAATTTTGAATTGTGAACAAAAAAATTTGTAAACAAATATTTTCAAAAACATGAACTTTTTTAGAATTTTCAAACAAACTTTTGAAATGGGAACAATTTTTAAAATAATGAATAAATTTTGAATTTTTAGAACAAATTTCGAAATGGAGAACAATTTTGAAAATTTTAAACAAATTTGAAATGCGAACAATTTTTTAATACGTCAAAAAAAATTTAAAAAATAAGAACATTTTTTGAAGTTCGTGATTTTTTTCTGAAAATAGGAACATTTTTTGAAATCCATGTCATTGTTTACAAATTTTGTAAACAAATGAACAAAAATAAATCGATTTTTCTGAAAAAAGATGAACTTTTTTTGAAAATTTGGAACAATTTTTTTAAACCGGGAACATTTATTGAATTGGTGAACAAATTTTGTAAAACGAGAACATTTTTTGAACTTGTGAACAAAATCTGAAAACAGGAACATTTTTTGAAATTTTGGAACAAAAAATTTGAGAACGGGAACATTTTTTGAATTTGTGAACAAAATCTGAAAACAAGAACATTTTTTGAAATTTTGGAACAAAACATTTGAGACCGGGAACATTTTTTGAATTTGTGAACAAATTTTGTAAAATGGGAACTTTTTTGAATTTGTGAACAAAATTTGAAAAATAGGAACATGTTTTGAAATTCGGTAACTAAATTTGAAAATAAACTTAAAAAGAAAAAAAGAAAAATAAAAAATAAAGAAACAGAAAAAAGAAAAGAAACAGAAAGAAGAAAGCAACAGAAAAAAAAAGAAAAACGAAAAAGAAGAGAAATAGAAAAAAGGATAACAAAAAAAAGTAATTGAAAAATGAAAAACCGGTTCAGGAACCTTCTAGAAGGTTCCCAAAACCGGAAAAAATCGGCTGGGAGCATCCATAGAAGGTTCCCAAAACCGGTATGATTGGAACGGGCCGGCCCACCCCCACCAGCGCTCGGTGGATACCCTGTGCGGTAGACCGACTGTTTGCCGCAAAGAGCGGCAAATAGGGTTTTCCGCAAAAAATCAAGTGGGGGCAGCTGCCCCCACGGCTCCTAACGTAGGTCCGCCCCTGAGTGTATGTGCATGTATGTGGGTATATGTGACTGTACCGTGCTAAAAGAAAAGCTCGCATGTAATTGTGTTGATAATGTTGTTCAAGTCATCGCGTTATCATACAATTACTTCAGTAAATTGTTTTTAAGTTTTCCAATGAAAAATGAGACAATAAATAAGTTTGCTCTCTCTGTGCATCTGAAGTTTGGGCAAGTATTGTCAGTACAAATTCACAAAACTTCATTCTCTTCTCATTTATTCTCTGCCACATCATCATAAATTTTATATGTGTTGATTTTTTGATGAGTGGAACCGATGACTGTCTGATCTGAGCAACGAGACGAGCGATCATGCAAAAGGATGACAAGATCTTGTTGAGTGTAGCTGAAACTAAATCGATTACGTCATGGGCAAGTACAAGTACATCGTTGACCTAGCTACCACACCTCGTCTCTTCCTTGTGTTTTGCTATTGACGTATGACAGTAGTGCCTCCATTAGGGCATCACAACAGGTAGCCAAATAGCGTTGCCATATGGTGATTTGGCTTTGGCACTAGCGACTACCATTGCGCAGCCTAGTGCCAAAGCTAAAAATATGGGAATGGAGAAGTATTGATTTGGGCTGTACCTAAGAATTTAGAGGGCATGTGCAAAATTAAAGCAGGCCCTATATATAATATAGGTTAATTATAAAAAATTATCGCAGCGTTAATATTTTTTTGGGGAAACATAATTATAGCGTCAATATAATTGCCCAAATACCAAACATAACATGGAGGTGCATAGTTGCAAAATTGTGCCAATAGCTTTGACATGGCAAAAATTAGTTTTTCATAATTACCTACTCTATACTCAAACAAAGATTAGTAGCCAAAGTTGCTCTTTGCAAACTGTGAAAAATCGAAAAAAACATATTACCTATTTTGATATTTAAAAGTACATAATCTCAGATTGTTTCTTCATAAGCATTCCCCTTTAAAATACTGTTTCCAATCGCTAAAAATCTCTTTGTTGGACAATAGCATTTACAAGGATTGACAATAGCTACTGATTATTAATAATTGATTCATCTTTTTTGCGGGGAAATACTTGATTCATTTTGGAAACTATAAAAACTTAATTGGTAGAAGATGGAGATTGGAGAATCCAAGAGTATCCTTCAATTTGAAGAGGAGAGAGAAAGAGAACATGCATGAAATGGAGTCGATCTAGTGCGTAGATTGTTGAATAGCACGCAAGTTTTTCACACTAGTAGTACCCCCTCCGTACCAGTGCATGATCTCCATGATTATCTCACACAAACTTCAATTAGTATACTCCCTCTGTACCGGTGCATTAGACACATTACGAAAACCAAATACTCCTACTTGTACTTAACAGAATCTAGGGCCCCTCCAATCTGAAGGACCCGTGCACGTGCACACCCTGAACACAGGCTACTCGTACTGTTTTGTTGTATTGCATAATGTTTCGTTGTATTTTTTCCCTTGTTTTAAAGTGTGTCACAATGTTTCACTTTATATTAGCACATAGACTTATTTTATTGTTGATACATAATAAAGCATTATGAGACACTTTAAAACGAGGAAAAAAATACCCGATAAAACATTATATAATGTATGGAACAAAAAAAGTTGTCGCGGGAGGGGAAGAGGAGATCAGTAGTGGACATGGAACAATTAATATTATTTTTCTGGTCGGTTGACTTAGAAGTGGATGCCAGTGAAGAATTGCACGAATCAACAATTTATTTTTCTTTTCTATACTAGATAGAAAGACCATGCGTGCGGGCGTGCGTGTGTGTGCGCGCGCTGAAGTGGCTGGTGGAACTGGACCCTGACTTTGTTTAAAAATAATAATCAGTGCCGAAGTGGTCCCTATGCACTTATATCACTAGAAATTTTCACTCACATTTTGGACTAAAACCCTGCATGGTCGCGCGCGGACTAGGCGTAGCTCAGATGGTTAATTTTCCTGTGGTGGAATCAACTTATTAGGGTTCAAGTCCTAGACTTGACACTCATGTACACATTTTCATGAATTTTTTTTACACTGCGTTTGGATGTCTATATTGAGGCCTCGAATTGGATTTGGTATTGTCTTATTACCAATTCAGTTGTTTGGATGCGCACAGAAACGTCAGTCTGTATTGAGTCCAGATATAACAGCTAATTCGCTCTCATGCACCGAGGCCTCCCGCAATACGGACCTCCACCGCTCCGATTTGGGTCGAATTGGCCTACTCCCGGAGAAGAAAACGATTGGGGCGACCTCCCCATCCATGGCAGCACAGCGACGGCGGCACCCACGGCAGCTCCTCTCGCCGACCCTCCTACTACGCCGGTACCGGCATCCCTTCCGCCTCAGCTCGTTCCCTTTCCTCCCATGGCGCCCCATCTACTCTGCCGCCCCGTCTCATCTGCCGCTCCATGTCCTCCGTCCATGGCCGCCACGACCAGGACCTAGCCGTCCGCCGCGGCTCCTCATCCTCTACCTATGCTCCGGCATCCCTCCATGCCACCGGACCCCTCCTCCTCGCTTGGGACTTGGCCTTCCTCCCTCTGTTGCACATCTTTCAGTTAGCTAACTATTGTTCTTGTTCAGTTTTGTCAGGGGAGCAGCTCGGCAGGGGTACCAGCATGGTCCTTTACCTCAAGGACGACAAGCTATGCAGTCAAGTCTTGATGTGATTTTGTGCTTAGTACAGCTACACTAAACGGCCGCTGCATAGGCTTATTCTGGTCTATAAATTGTATGATCTTGTGGCTATTTAGTTCTGTACCCATGAGCTGAACTTTTGTTTCGAGAGTTTGTCTAGTTTGATGGTAATGAGATTAGGTTTGTATGCATCCGAACTTTAGTATCTGGAACTGGAAGGCTGCACTACTAAACCGGCTTACAGTTATAATTAATGTTGTAAAATTTTGAAACCAGTAATATTATCATTCTTGGACTCAGATCGTTTCAAATATGTTCTTGTTGTAGTATATATGTAACATGCTTATTATAAGTACAATCACGCGCCAGCCATTTTTGAACTAAGATTGCTGAGATTTTGATTTGATGCATATAGAACAAAAGCACTATGCAATTCCATAGTTTGCCATCCAAACATGATTTGGTATTGAAAACCCACTAAGATTCCATGAGTCAATTCAATGAGCATCCAAACAAGCGAATTCGTATTCATATCCATTACAGTTTCCTTGTTGAATTGGTATTGAAACCAATTCAATACGGAGGCCTCCAATACAGACATCCAAACACAGTGTTAGCCTTTTCGACGTATTCGTTTAGTGAGAGACGGCGTTCCCTGATATAACTAGATGATGCCCCGCGCGTTGCTGCGAAAAACATGATAAATAGATGCTAAAAAATACGGAAAATGCGAACAGAGGCCGCGCTGCAGGCAGGCCGGAATCTCGGCCGCTGCACTGCCATGGGGATCAGCGCTGTAGGAGTATAAGTCATGTATTGGATTTATTTTTGCCCCGTATTGAACTAGGCAGGCCCCACGCACATGCAAAAGCATCTAGGCCTCCGACGTTCACCTGACATGTACGTCCTTCCTCGTGCAGACCTGTACATTGTGTGCATGCCGTTGAGCAACGTTGGCCAGCGTAGACCACTAGTTTGTCAAGTGCGAACGTAGATCATTTGCGGCCAGCGAACATGCAAGTTAGTTCACATTAGCTATCATGTTCATTAAGCAAGTTTAATCTGTCTCATGTAAACTTGTCTGTCCGTTTGGACCAGCTAATGCAACACGGGTAAGCTGTCTTTGTGTTTAAAAACCATTACCACTAACCTGGCACCTTAGTTTTATCTGTTCCACACGCTAGAAAATCGGAACAGATTAGCCACATGCGCTTTGTCTAACATGGAAAAAAGTTTAGTCCTCCCTAATCTTAATTAGAATTAGCGAGTTCACTAGACGTCTTGTGCATCAGCTTTGCGTCGCGCAGTGTGGTTCACTTTCCACCGTCTCCTATCTGCATTAAATTCGACTGTTCCTGTCCATGGCAGACTACCCGTCCTCATCTACTGCGGCGCCTGCCCCAAGCATGCTAAGCGCAGTGTTGTCAACTCACTAGCTGTAGCTACAGCGTGCACTGCTAGGCATGGGCACTCAGTCACTCACACTTCTCTCCGCCATGAACCAATTTGCTAATCGAAGACCAACCCAAAACCTTGGCAGGATGACAACCCGGCAAAGAACCACGTATGATGTCTGGTAGACAGACTGATGAACGGTACCGCACGAGCACCCCTCTCCCACAAAGGAATGCAGTATTAACATCACAATTCGGTACATGAACAAATGCAGAGCCAAAATTAAAAAAAATGCAAACGGTAAATTCAATTGAAACATAACAATCCGCCTCACAACAATGGCACTCAGCAAACACAATTTTTCACCCAACTAACAGTCTTCAACAAAATGGTCCATGTCCAATAGTAAAGTCGCATTACACAGTTTGCGATTACATGAAATGGCACATAATAAGGATTTCCTGAGTTGGAAACTCTTTGGCTAACAACAACCATCCAATGAAAGTTAGCTTCAAATGGTCCAGTGTCCTTACCACACACAATTCAGAACACCACATTCAAACATTTTGGCAATTTCCTTGGCTCCTTCCGAAAATCTCCTCTATCAAGACATGTTGTGCTTTTGCACTCCACAAATCTTGCAAACGCAGACCTCTTCAAATGTTGTTCATAAGGCAGTTTATCCTAACCCTGTATCGTTTTTTGAACAAACAGGCAAACGAATCAAAGGTGGGGCCAAAACTTGTTGTCAACTGAACAAAATGACAGCCTAATCATAAAAAGAGACTCGGTCTACATCAGGGTCTAGTATTCAGGCCACATCATTTCTAGTCTGATAATCAACATAACAAAAATAAATGGCCTGAATCCTAAACCCTAATGTATGTTCATGGGTGTTCCAATCATCATCATCTACTGAGAAAATGAAAAAAATATATACTATGGCTAATCACAAAAAAAAAATTTACTAGGACAGAAGATACCCGCCAAAAAATACTAGAACACAAGATAAAAATGAGGCGACTAAAAACAGACTACAGCTAAAAGAAAGCTTCATTTTTTTTACTCTGATGATGTGCCGAACAAAAAGAAACGGCCTGCACACTAAAATATATTGTGCGTTCATTTATTTTCCATTCATCGTAGGCTAGCGATGGAGGAAAAAGGGTTCATCCTAAACACTGCCTTTTTCCGATTAAGATAAATCTAACGTTTTTTAGTTCCAAATATACAACCAACTACCCATGATTAATTCAACAATTATAGGGTGGACGGAACAATAGATCAAATTTCTCTAGATATACTACACAGGACCGGTGAATCCAAGTCGGTCGGATCTAAGGCATAAGAAAGTGTTTCTAACACAAAGCAATTAAATACAGTCATGATCAAGGCATAAGAAAGTGTTTCTAACACAACCACAATGCATCATGCCTAATGACAAACTAGCTTGAGATCCACTTCAGGTGTTCAAGACCACTCTAAAATCAGTGCGCCACCGACCATTTCATCGTACATCATGTACAAAATAGAACAAAATCTAGCATGCAATACCTCTCATAAAACATATGACCTAGATAAGGATCTCCTTTTTCCATGAACAATAAATAATAGCTACAAAGGGAAAAAAACCAGAACAACACTGATCCGGTGATCCCAAAATAGTGCTATGTCACAAATATCCTTCCATATCACAAGTGGTACACAAAATTCCATCAAAAACAACAGAGCATGGAGCAGCGCTAAGACAATGGTAACCAATATGAATGATTAGCCCCTGAACTTACTGAAGCATGCCACGCTGTTATGACTATGGAGTTATCTATATCATGCTACACCGACCGTACCCGATGAGATCATGAGAAGTAATAGCATTGCAGTTTTCGGCAAAAAAACAACTGTTGTATTCCTGAATTTACTATGAACAGTGCCTAGGGTCGATGAACTTGCAGTAGCTCGTTCAAAATCCAGGATTGGGGGGTAAATAGCAGAACGGTACAGGATGAGAGCAATCGATCTGACGAAGACACGACAAGGCTATAAATTCTGCATTTTTTTTCTGCAGACATGCCGAAAACTGAATCGCGTGGTAAAGCAAGAATCAACCCACCAAGAATAAAAAATCCGCAATTATTGGTTTTGGCCAAGAAACGTTTGTGTCTCAGAAAAAGGAACGTCTAGCATTATCCTGGAAAGAAAACTACATCATATTTTTTTCGATGATCAAACTACATAATATGTACATGTGAGAGTTTTAGATTCACAATTACCTTATGGTCCAACCGCTGGTGGCCTCTGAGCAAACATCAAAGTCGACGTCTCTGCACAGCTGTGTGCCCTCGCCGTCGCGGCCCAACTGGAATCGGCGATGATGATGGAATCCCGCGACGGAAGACATCAGAAATCGGCTTTGCCATCCCAACACGGATCCTGCTGAAAAGGGGTGACGAGGCAAAAAAAACTCAAATCAATAGAATGGGACGCAGATCTAAGACCGGCGGGCGGTCAATAAGAAGACGCACGCATGGCACTCAACACGAATGGAGCACATCTCGCTGGTGATGAACAATAACTAGAAGAAAAGCAAAGTACAGGATGTGATCCAGCCTCACCGACGGAAACAATGGAGAAAATGATTTCCCTCGGTCAGATCCATGGACGAGGACCGCGTCCTCTGCAGATCCGGTGTTGCGCAGGCTCGAGGTGATCTGGCCGCCGGAGTGGAAGATGACGCGGGATCCAGGTGGTTTGGCCGCCGGAATGGAAGAGGACGAGTGCTCCGGCCGTCGCTTCGGTCGCACGCGCATTGTTGGAGCTGAGGTAGGGTGTGGCGGAGCCATGAGCAGACGAGAGGTGTCAGGACCCCGACTCGATGTCACATCGATCTAGCCGGTAACACTTCATATCACTTTGCGGCCTCACGCACGGTGTTCCCACGGGTGTCGCCTTACCTTTGCCCGGGACCGTTTGCGCCTTTTGGCTCACGTATATGATAGTGTCGCTAGCATCCATATGATAAAGAGCCCGGGCTGACATGACTAGTCGTAAACCCAAAGTGGCACAGACTTACAGGGACAGGCATCCATGACCCAGCTTCGAACGTGTCGGTCATCAGCAAGTGGGTCCGGGCTGTAGCACTGGGCTAGCAGGACTCCGGTAAACCGGGCTGTAGCGGGCTAACAGGACTCCGGTACGCAAAGCGTGACATTTCCCCGAAGGGACAGACACAGGAACGAAGAAGGACACATGCCGGCCAGCCTAAGTGTTCCAGAGCAGTAGCAAGCTATCATGGCTCAGCGGTAACACTAGGAGACATTTCCCGGTAAGAGAGGCTACTAAAGATAAACAACTAGATAGTCAGATCCCACACATATCAAGCATTTCAATCACACACACAATATGCTCGATATGTGCAAATACAACGAAGCATCGCAACATGACTCTAAGACTCAAGTAATTTATTCAATAGGCTCCGAGGAGCGAGATATTACAAACATGGGTCTCATGACCCAACACTCAGAGCATACAAATCAAAGCACAAGCGGAAGCTATCATGTCTGGGTACAGACATCTATAAATGAAAAAGGCTGAGAAGCCTGACTATCTATCAGATCCTGCCGAGGGCACAAGATCGTAGCTGAGGTAACAAGCTAAACGTCGAAGTCCACGTGGAAATACTAATGAGACTGAAGTCTCTCTGCAAAAACATAAAATAGGCAAACGTGAGTACAAATGTACCCAGCAAGACTTACATCAGAACTAACTACATATGCATCATTTTCAACAAAGGGATGGTGGGGTTTAACTGCAGCAAGCCAGCTTTGACTCGGTGGCTATCCTAAACTACGACTGCAAGCGACTCTTTTGAGGTGGCGCACACGAGTCCACATATTCACCATATCAATACACCACTATGGATTCGCTCCCGTCCCCCTACGAGAACGCCATCCATAGCACCCACGCTTATCTTGCGCATTTTAAAGTATCCACTTTCACTTTTCTATGAACTGATATAAGCAACCCAGAGGTCCTTTTCCGCGGACACGGCTATTCGAATAGATGATAATAACCCTGCAGGGGTGTACTTCTTCATACATGTTTCCACCACTTAGCGTCTGCACACGACATGTGCTCGGCAGACTTCAAGCGAAAGCCGACGTGGGTGTAGACCACGACCTACCTAAACACTCAAGTCTCTAGTCCAGGTTTATCGCCTATTCGGGTTCCATCCATGAGGAGATCCGGTCGGAGTTTCGCTCACAGCCCCAAACGATGTGAACAGGGTTCCCGAGATACCTAACGGGCATCCGGTACACCGTGCCACGTACCTACCGCATCACAGCCCACCCCTACGGTCAGCGCTGTCCACGGCCTCCAGTAAGCTACAAACACCAGAAACTACTTGCAACTCCTGGACAGAGGACTAAGGTGAATAAGAAGTCGAGCGGGGTCATATTTCAGGGCCCAATGCATGGTAGTAGCTGAATCATGGATCACAAACACAGAACTCAGTTCCTAAGGACGGCTTCAATGAGACAACCCACCATGTACTCCTACATGGCCTCTCACCGTCACCTTTTACCAAATCGTGTTCACACACTTAGCTCACACACAGTAGGACATGTTCACACACCTCTGATTCATCCTCGACGAATCAGACCCGACTCAACTCTAAGCAGTAGCAGGCATGACAAACAAGCATGAATGAGTAGGCACATCAGGGCTCAAACAACTCCTACTCATGCTAGTGGGTTTCATCTATTTACTGTGGCAATGACAGGTCATGCAAAGGATAAAGGGGTTCAGCTACCGCAGCAAGTAACAGATGAATCGGTGTTGTCCTAATGCAGTAAAAGAGAGCAGGAGCGAGAGAGTAGGATTGTATCGGAATGAACAAGGGGGTTTTGCTTGCCTGGCACTTCTGAAGATAACATTGAGTCTTCATCAGTGTCAACGATCACATCATCGGTATCACGTCTATCGAGAGGGGACAAATACCGGCAACACAGAAGGGAACACAATCAATGCAATGCACAATATGATGCATGATCATGACATGGCAATATGAATGTGTTTTGAGCTAATGCAACTAGCAACAGATTAAATGAAGTTGGTTTGAATACAAGATTCAAATTCAAACTCCATATGTGATTATTTAAATGCCCTTTACTTCATTTGCCCTAAACAGTAGTGATAAGTTGTTCTAACATGCAAGAAAATGGTACAGATGGATTCCTTGAATTTTTCTGATAATTTTTCATATATAATTTATTAAATTTGGAGTTACGGTTAATTTTCTATGATTTATTGAAGTTTTAGTTATTTTCTGGAATTTCAGAATTAGATTAAATCCAGAAATGATTTAGTTGCGTCAGCATGACGTCACAGTGACGTCAGCAAGTCAACGGCCGTTGTCCAGGTCAAATCTGACCTGTGGGCCCCATATGTCAGTGTCACAGGAGTTAATCCCGGTCAAACCCAGCGCTGACTGGGGTTTGACCAGGGGTGGGGCCCGCTGTCAGTGGCCTAGTGGGTGATTAGCGGGGTAGTTAGTCCCTAATGATCGGCCACATCAGCTCCTGCCGGAGTTTCGCCGGCGGCGACCATTCCGCACGGCGGGGGAACGCCGGACTTGCGCTAGGGGCATCGGATCGACGCGCCAAGGGCACCAGGAGGTAGCCCGCGCCCGTGCGCATCTAGGGGAACCAACGGGAGGTGCGGGAGTGGCCGGGGTTCGCCGGAATGGAGCCCGAGGCGGCTGCCGGAGCTCGGGTTTGGGCGGAGCGAGGTTACGGGGCGCTAGGGGGGGCTGGCTGAGGGCTATGCGGACTCCTGGGGCAGCTAGGAGCACGCTAGGCTCGTCGGACTGGCCGCAGCAGCACGTCAGTGCCATGCCCGGCGTCCATGGCGGACGGCGGCGCTCGGGAATGTGGCCGGGGTGCTACGGCACGGGAACGAACAAAATGGAGGAGGGGAAACGGAGTGGAGCTCACAGGGGTTGCGACGGTGGCCTCGGGGAGCTCGGGGAGGCGTCGGAGGCGACGAATTTGACCGCGGCGAACTTCGGTGGCCGGCGACGGAACGGCGATGGTGGCGGCGTTGCGGGGCTTCCGGGGGGGCCGTGGGTCGGTGGGGAGGAAGGAGGGGGTCGAGGCGGAGTTCGCAAGCACAGCGAGGGGTCGAGGGGGAGACGGTGGGTGCGGTGGTGCTCGTCGGTGGCGGCGGGCGCATTCGGTGAGCGAGAGGGAGAGGCGAACAGGGGGGGAAGAGGGGCACGGGGAGAGGGGAGCGGTGCAGGGGGTGCGTGGCGTCGTCCGGGGAGGCCAGGGAGGAAGCATGAGGTGGCTAGGGGGGGGGGAAGCAGGAGGTGGCCGGGGCAGCGTCGGCGAGCGCCACGCCTCGCCTCTGCTCGTCCTCCTGGCAGAGGAGGAAGAGGACAAAGGAGGAGGAGGTGGGCTGGGCCGGCTGGGTGGGGGAGCTGGGCTGGCTCTGGTGGGCTGCACGGTAAGGCCAGGTATGTCCTTCTCCCTCTTATTTTTGTTCTGTTTTATTTTTTTCTATTTCTGCAATTTGTTTTTGATTTGTTTTAAATATCAAATCATTTTATAAAATCCTGGAAATAAATATGGGTGCTTTCTGAATTATTCCAGTGACCCTTATCAATTTCCAACATTTATTTGAGCATTTAAATTATTTATAGTATTTAAATGCCTAAAGTCAAATACAATATGGTTTAATTCAGAGCCCAATATGTCCTGCAAAAATATAAATCATTTTTGGAAGATGCTTTCACCTCAAACCAGAAATGTTGAATATTTTTAGAGGGCATTTTGGGTTTAATAAAAAAGATTTTATTTTGACCCTAGTTGAATTCATTTGGTGCTAGGGTTTAGTCAATCCCCATTTCAGGTTTAAATGAAATTTAAATATGAAGCAACACTCTAATGCATGCACTAGGCATTGTCAGAACTAGGGATGTGACAAGAGGTAGCTGGCGACGGGAATAATGGAAGAGAGAGAGGAGAGCGGGTACACAGGATGGAGCAGCCTTCACGTGTGCGACGCCGCAGCGAAGACTAGAAGAGGTACAGGAGCAGGCCATGGGCCAAACATGTACGCTACTAGGTGTATCCCGGACCGTATATTCGTGACTAGCATGACAGTGGCCTGCCAGCAGCCTGACAGATTTTAGATCCCAACGCACATTTCAATGGCCCAGATTCCGGCCTGCCTGATGCTCGGCCTCTGAAAGCCCGCACTCCTAAAAAATAGGACTATTGCAAATTTAGGATTGCTTTCGGTTTATATTTTGAAAACAATAAATCATATGAAGAATTTAGCGGAATGATGTATAAAATAGAAATTATTGGACTGAAGTAAACAGGGAGGCATTTTAAACAAAAATGTGTTACATGATCTACATATATATGCTCTAAGCGACCAATGCATATACAGTTTGTGCTCACACACAAATTAGTGCAACAATGGGTAGATTAGTGCACAAATTATAACTTGTGATCATATGTATGACTTGATGATGTGGCATGGTTGCATGATGAGGAAAAATAGATAATGAGTTACAACTATTTAAAATAGAAGAGTAAGCAACCTCATGCCATGTCCCCGCTAGTCTACTGCCAAAATCCACGGCGTATGTAACACAAAATCAGCCCGAATGGCCTGAGTCTGATGAAGACTCTTTCTGACCCCTTCTAAAGCAAAATCCGCCATGCATGCATGCATGGATGGTCAAGCTCTGCCACCGAGGCAGAGTCCGTCCCAGTGCGTGCCATTTCTATGAGGCTCGGCACAATTTTTAAGCCTCAAACTTTGATCATGCATGTACTACATGCCTGAGCACAACGTCTCTCACCATGTCAAGAAAAGGAAAAAGTACAAAACAAACCTTCAATTTATAGGCGAAAGCTAACTCAAACCCTCAACTCTCAATCCCTGAAATCAGCACACCAAACTCTCTAATCCCGATCAATTTTAAACCTTGACAGAACATAATCGGGATTTGCTGAATTGGGCCGGCCCAGTAGCGCAATTGCTTGGCCGCGCACACTAATATTATTATACATCGTATAAACATCTGGATTGGCCCGTACATTTTTTAAAACTTTTGATATTTTTTAGATGTCACAAAATATTTTCAGGTTTCAGAAAATGTTTATGTATGAAAACGTGTCCGCACTTTAAAATTTTGTTCAGGTTGCAGACAAAATTTATGTTGCAAAAAGTGTTTGCACTTCAAGATTTATTTTGAACTTTTTCCTCAAGAAAACGAGACGACCCGCTGCTCAGCGGCACACACTAGCCAGGTTTCCCGTGCATGTACGGTGTCACGTCTCCGACCGAGAGGACCGCACCGCATATATTCTGTTTGACTCGGCGGGCCCCGGGCGGGCGACCATCGACGGGGCGGTCAAGCACGGTGAATATATGTTGCACTTGGTGCGACGTCACGGCGGCCGGAACGGAAAAACGTTTTTTCTTTTGCGGGTGAAAAACGTTGAAGGGCCAGCATGCACGCACGCACGCACGAGTGAACGGTCGTGGCGTGCACCGGGCCGGCGATCCCTTCTTCCCGGCGGTGGGCGATCGAGAGAGGTGGCGCAACGGAAAGCTTGTCTGGCCGGCCGGTCGGCGACGGCACCGTCACGAAAAAGAGGTCGGGGACGCCGCCGTTTGTGACACGCGTCGGTTAATTTAATTTGCCCTCGGCGCCGGTATATATCGTTCTCTACCAGGTTGTTGCTTATTCCCCTCGGCTCCAAAATACTGCGGCGTTTATAGAGTCCTAAAGTACACGTTCCATACGCATTTTTTAACGCCAATTTCAATAGCGAATATTTTCGTTCTAACTATTTTATGACGACTTTAATACTTTGCCAAATGAAGGCACAAAAGAGCTTCTTTGGTAATTATTTGTCAAACATATCCAAAAGCTTCTTTTTGCGACGAAAACATTTGGATTCTTCCTTGCGGGGAAGAAACATTTGGAATTTCTCTTACAAACATTCTACTTTAGTGGTATACTTACTAACTGTACCAGTAATGATGTGGCTGATGATTAATCACATGCCCTTGCAAACATTCTACTTTAGTGGTATAGTTACTAGCTGTACCAGTAATGATTTAGCTACACCACACACGCCGATGATTAATCACATGCCCTTGCCTGGCCATCCACGCATGCATGCATTGCTTCTGTTTTTCGTTTATTTTTCTCATTGTCTCTGCGTAATATCTTACGTACCGAAATTTAGTAATCAAGTAAAATAGTTTTTTTTGCGGGAAGTAAAATAGTTGACAACTGCCACAGTTTATAAGGAAAAAACTAGTTAATGTATTTCTAGTTGTAGGAGTACAATGCTAACTCAAGTTTTTTTTGAAAAGGGGGTTCGCCCCCGCCTCTGCATCAGAATGATGCATACGGCCAATATTATTAATAAGCAAAAGATCCAACATAAGTCTCCAAGTCTTGAACAAAGTACTAAATAAAGGCTCACGAAGAGCAAAACAGCAAAAGAAAAGCCACAACCGGCTGGCATAAAAATATAAGAGCACTACATGTCTATCCTATTACATGACCGTCATCCAAACCGGTTGAAAATATCCCTTGCTACTATCTCTCATTGGGGTAGACGCAGTAACCAAACGCTCCCTGGCCTTCGTCGGAGTGAGTAGCAACCACATACGGATCAACACAGTGGCCCTGAAGATAACCTGCAAAAAGTGAATGTTTGTTGTTCTGTTAAAAACCAGATCATTTCTGCAGTTCCAGACTGCCCAAAATAAAGCACAAACGCCTACACGAATGTGTCTCGCTGTATCTGAATCTATCCCATCGAGCCACGTCCCATATAACACGTTGATAGAATTCGATGGATTAATATTAAAAGCTATGTGAACCGACCGCCACATAATTTTTGCCAGCGGACAAGCAAGAAAGAGGTGTTTGATTGATTCGTTTTGGTCGCAAAAGCTACATCTTGTAGAACCTATCCAGTTACGTTTTGCAAAATTATCCCTAGTCAAAATAACTTGTTTATGCACAAACCACATAAACACTTTGATTTTCAAAGGAACTTTAACTTCCAGACATGCTTCGAGCTAGGAATCACGCTAGAGTTAATAACATCCAGATACATGGATTTGACCGAGAACACTCCGTTCTTAGTAAGTTTCCAACATAACTGATCTGGCTATTGAGACAACTGAATATCCATCAATCTTCTCACAAGATGGAGCCAGGCTTCCCAACGGTTTCCACTAGCGTCCTCCAAAATTGAATATTGAGTGGAGTGGAGTGCATAACTGTTGCAACGTAAGCATCTCTACGCTGAACAATGTTATACAAAGAAGGATACTGAAGTGCGAGGGGCGTCTCCCCAAGCCACGTATCCTCCCAGAACCTTGTAACAGTACCGTCTCCGACTATGAACCTTGTCCTATTGAAAAAAAGTGGTTTAACTCTCATCAATCCTTTTCAAAAGGGTGAATCAGTCGGCCTCACTGTCACCTGGGACAAGGTTTTAGAGTGAAGATACTTATTTACGCAAGATTTGAGCCCAAGTGGCCTCCGTCTCGGTTGAAAGCTTAAACAACCACTTTCTAAGGAGACATCTGTTCTTCACTGCCAGATTCTCAATACCTAGACCCCCTTGGTCCTTCGGCCTACAGATGATATCCCATTTAGCAAGTCTGTATTTTCGCTTAAGTTCATCACTCTGCCAAAAGAAGCGTGATCGATAGAAATCAAGCCTCTTCCGAACTCCAACCGGTACCTCGAAAAAGGAGAGAAGAAACATGGGCATACTCATGAGGACAGAACTAATAAGGATTAATCGTCCTCCGTATGACATGAGCTTGCCTTTCCAACAGCTCAGTTTCTTCTCAGAACGGTCCTCAATGCACTTCCATTCTCTGTTGGTCAGCTTACGATGATGAATGGGTATACCTAAATATGTGAACGGTAAAGCCCCTTCGTCATTAGCTCTTCCGAAACAAAACAATTCGCTCTTGTGGAAGTTAATTTTTAACCTAGTCAATTGGATGTCATTGATAACGGGATCACATCATTAGGAGAATGATGTGATGGACAAGACCCAATAATCCTAAGCATAGCACAAGATCGTGTAGTTCGTTTTGCTAGAGCTTTTCCAATGTCAAGTATCTTTTCCTTAGACCATGAGATCGTGTAACTCCCGGATACCATAGGAGTGCTTTGGGTGTACCAAACGTCACAACGTAACTGGGTGACTATAAAGGTGCACTACAGGTATCTCCGAAAGTGTCTGTTGGGTTGACACGGATCGAGACTGGGATTTGTCACTCCGTATGACGGAGAGGTATCTCTGGGCCCACTCGGCAATGCATCATCATAATGAGCTCAAAGTGACCAAGTGTCTGGTCAGGGATCATGCATTACGGTACGAGTAAAGTGACTTGCTGGTAACGAGATTGAACAAGGTATTGGGATACTGACGATCGAATCTCGGGCAAGTAACGTACCGATTGACAAAGGGAATTGTATACGGGGTTGCTTAAATCCTCGACATCGTGGTTCATCTGATGAGATCATCGAGGAGTATGTGGGAGCCAACATGGGTATCTAGATCCCGTTGTTGGTTATTGACCGGAGAGCCGTCTCGGTTATGTCTACATGTCTCCCGAACCCGTAGGGTCTACACACTTAAGGTTCGGTGACGCTAGGGTTGTATGAATATGAGTATGCAGCAAACCGAAAGTTGTTCGGAGTCCCGGATGAGATCCCGGACGTCACGAGGAGTTCCGGAATGGTCCGGAGGTAAAGAATTATATATGTGAAGTCGAGTTTCGGTCATCGGGAAAGTTTCGGGGGTCACCGGTATTGTACCGGGACCACCGAAAGGGTCCCGGGGGTCCACCGGGTGGGGCCACCCATCCCGGAGGGCCCCCATGGGCTGAAGTGGGAGGGGAACCAGCCCCTGGTGGGCTGGTGCGCCCCCCTGGGCCCCCCCTCTGCGCCTAGGGTTGGGAACCCTAGGGGAGGGGGCGCCTCCACTTGCCTTGGGGGGCACTCCACCCCCTTGGCCACCGCCCCCTAGGAGATCCCATCTCCTAGGGCCGGCGCACCCCCCTGGGGTCCTTATATAAAGAGGGGGGTGGGAGGGCAGCCGCACCCTACACCTGGCGCCTCCCTACCCCCCTTGCTACACCTCCTCCTCCCGTAGTCGCTTGGCGCAGCCCTGCCGGAACCCTGCTGCATCCACCACCATGCCATCGTGCTACTGGATCTTCATCAACCTCTCCTTCCCCCTTGTTGGATCAAGAAGGAGCAGATGTCACGCTGACCGTACGTGTGTTGAACGCGAAGGTGCCATCCGTTCGGCGCTAGGATCTCCGGTGATTTGGATCACGACGAGTACGACTCCCTCAACTCCGTTCTCTTGAACGCTTACGCTCGCGATCTACAAAGGTATGTAGATGCACTTCTCTCTCTCGTTGCTAGATGAACTCATAGATTGATCTTGGTGAACGTAGGAAAATTTTCTTTTATGCAACGTTCCCCAACAGAATGGAGCCGGGGTCGCCTCGTCGTCGGGCTCCGGCTCGCCAGCTCTCCGCCCCGTCAAGCCCGAGCCGGTGGAGACACCGCTCGGGCGCCGCGCGCGGAACGGCGTCCTCGTCATCAACAAGCCCAACGAGCCCTCCCCTGCGACGGTGCCGACGAGGCGATCCCTCCGCCTGGTTCAGCCGAAGCCCGAGCCGGGGTTGCTCCCGTGAAGCCGGAGCACGCCGGCATGGTGGCCCCCGACGATGAATCTGCCCTCAAATGGGCGAGGGAGGACTACGTCCGCGAGCAGGTGCACCGCCAGCGTCGGGCGTACCTGGAGACCCAGGACCGGGCCCGTCGTCACGCCGAGGAGGGCGGCACTATCGTCATCGACAGCGACGACGAGGTCGAGGCCGGGCCATCGAGCGATGTCGGCGACCCGGGCGAGGGGTGCAGCAGGGACGCCACGGGCGAGGCGCGCGACAACGACGACTGTGGTGACTACACCCGTTTCTACAGGCTTCTCGGCATGTAGTCGAGGGCGGAAGCGACGGTGGCAGCAGTGGCTAGGCTCTTAGTTTGTTTTTAAGTTAGTTCATGCGTGTTTTTAAGTTTTTGTACAAATTTGAACGAAAAATGACCGAGTTCATGCAAAAGTCGCCGAGTTTGAAAAAAAATAAGACAAACTTCGCCGAACCCGCGGCGACCGTGGGCGTGTGATTGGGAGCGAACCGAAACCCAGGGACCGAACGAGCGCCGGCTCGCCCCCAGGTCACTCTTTTTCGACGCCCTGGAGGACCGAACGGCTGGAGATGCTCTAAGGCATCCACAATGTGTAGCTAAATAGCGTTGTCATATAGGAATTTGGCGTTTGACACTGGTGGCTAGTGGCTACCATTGTGCAGCCTAGTGCCAAAAATAGAAGTGTGAGAACGGAGCAGCTGCGTGCTCCGATGCCAATTTGGATTGGTAATAAAAAATATTGATTTGGCCCGTATCTAATAATTTAGGGGCTGTTTCGTTCTCGTGTCCTGCCAAATCCTGGGCGCTGTTGGCGCACCAAAAAATTGGCGAGGGATTCGGCCGCCCGTGTTTCTGTCAATGATTTGACGCAAGAATAGCGGGAGGGAGCTGAGGCGGACCAGCGCATCAATATTTTGGAGGCGATCCAAACGGCCAACCGAAGCCTGCTCAACGGCCGATTTGTTTGGCTGGGCAGCTCAAGGCTACAAACCAAACAGCCCAGGCCCCGTGCAAAATTAAAACCAGGCCCTATAAATAATATAGGTTTTTTTGCAGGTATATATAAATATATAATATAAGTTAATTATGAATATATATATTGCGGAGTAATCAAAAAGTGAGTCTTAAACTTTGAATGCCTTTAATTTTCACAGGAAAGTGACACCTCCTTTTGCGTTTTCTGGTAATATGCTGATCTCCAAACATGATATGGAGGCGAATTTCTCTATGTTTTACACTATTCTCTAAAAAGAATAGTTGCATCATTGCAAAATTTGTGCCAATAGCTTTGACATGTTTTTTTTATAACTACCTACTCTGCATTCAAACAAAGATTAGCAGCCAAAGTTGCTCGTCGCGAACTGTGAAAATTCCAAAAAAGATTTCCTACTTTGAAAGTTAAAGAGTACATAATCTCAAATTATTTCTTCATAAGAAATGCCCTTTGAAATATTGTTCCCAAGGCTAAAAAAAATCTCTTTGTTGGACAATAGCAATTACAAGGGTTGACAGTAGCTACTCATTGCTATTAATTGATCAATTTTTTGTGGGAAATAATTGATTTATTTTGGAAACTGCAAAAATCAATTGGTAGGAGATGGAGATTGGTGAATCAAGGAGTACCCTTCAATTTGAAGAGGATAGAGAAAGGAGACATGCACGAAATGGAGTCTGGTGTGTAGATTGCTGAATACTAATGCATGATTATCTCGCACAAACTTCAATTAATATACTTGTACTTAACCGAATCTAGGGCCCCTCCGATCTGGAGGCCCTGTGCAGGTGCACATCCTGAACACAAGCTTCTGGTACGACCGTACGAGCCAGACTCTTGCATGTTGAGGAATGGATACAAAGCTAAGGAGAGCTAGAATTATGGCTATGTTGTAAAGAAACCGAACAAATAGAATTGGTGCAAATCTTACAATGCGGGCATACACTGTGGATGCTCTTAGCGTCCAATGGCCGCTCATGTTCTCCTCCCACATAAGCCACAATACCTTGTCACTTCCTTGTTTCACCATTGTCGGTGGTAGCGATGCAGTCAACGTCCGATGGATGCATCTATTACAAGCTTTCACCCAAAGAAAGCCGAGAGGGGGCCCAAGCCCCCCCCCTCCCCTAAAACATTTGGGCATCTCCAACGCTTACCAGTAAACGAACACCGCAAATATCTGTTTTTATGTTCGGACTTGGTCCGCGGACACGATGCGCGAGGGAGCCATCCAACGGTATTCACAAATTAATTCCGTTGGGAGGAGAGAGAGAGTCGATGGGGACCATGCATGTGGTGGGATATTGCGGTGTGACATATGGTTGGGAGAAGAGCGAGGAGAAAGGGATCATTCATGTAAAGTGAGAAAAGAGAGGAGGCCCACCTGGGGGCTTTTTGTTGGTCAATGTTCGGACTCTCACATGGATCGATCCCCTGTTTAGTTTCGATCTACAGGTAAACCGATGTCCGGACTACTTCACGGACGGATAGGAATCTCCATTGAATGGCAAAAGTTGACACAAGTGATCCAGACACCACAATCCGGACATATACCGGAACTTTGAGGGTCTCCTTTGGAGATGCCCTTATGGCCCCCACAAATATCGGCTAGTCGAATCTAGAGATCCGAGAGAGTGATTTTTCTACCATATACGCCATATATCATGCATGTATTCAACATTCGTCATTGCTTTTGGACTAAAACCCTGCATGGTTAGGTTTTATGGCAACTTTAATACTTTGTCAAACGAAATTTAGTCATCTAGTCAGGGTTAATTTGATCTGAAGAAATTTATAGGATTTTTTTAAGGATTGGAATCCTTAGAATTTTTTTTCACATTGGTCTTTTGATTTGTAGGATTGGATTCTATAGGAATTTCTCTATGAAATATTTTCTACTACATTTGGTAGACGGAACTTGTCGGTGTACTAGAGTAGGGGTACCCTAGTATCCCGAACTTGTGCACGGGCAGTTGCAGCAGCCCGCGGCAAGGCTTGCCGGGTGACCGCCAAGGTCCTCCGTGGTTCCTTTGGAGCCATTCAAGAACAATGTATTCAAGCCAAGGAGACAAGGCCCCGGCAAGAGGAGCTTGCCGGGAAGGCCAAGCAAGGCATCTCAAGGAACTTGCCGCGACGCGCCATGCGTTCCGGCAAGGCCCGGTGAGCGACAAGCTTCCGGACGCGACAAGACAACGACCGCGGCAAGGCGCTTGCCGCGGCAAGCTACCACTCTGTACCCGCGCTCCAGCACATCTACCAACATGTCGCCTTGGGGTCTTTCCAGGCGTGCGTGGCAAGAGGCTGTGCAGCCAGCGGTGCGCAGTGGCAAGCGACGCTGACAAGATTGCCATCCTGGCGAGCGGTGGCGTCCCTGACAGTCCCTTTTCGCACTATTTGGGCGACGCAGACGGGCATTTAATGCCTTTGTCCCCTGCCGTCAGGGTTAGGTATGATACACTGTTCAGATTGTTGTACCAACCGCAATCCCTTTTCCATTTTTACCCTCGTCTGCGTTGCCACCTGTCGGTGACCCCTTGAGCATATAAAAGGAGGCCCATGCGCAACGTAGAAAGGGTTTGGTTCGAAGGCAGAAAACACTCACGCTCGGTCTTGTTAGCAGCTCGTGTGTACTGTAGCACTCAGCGCTCCCGAGCAAGAACTCAATACAATCAGACATGCAGCAGTAGGAGTGTTATCTCTCCGGAGAGCTCCGAAGCTGGGTAAACTGCTCGTGTGCTTCGCCTCGATCCGCTCTTCATGCGATCTCCGCTCCCTGCCGAACCGAAAGGGGCTCGGTCCGCCGGTCCCCATAGGTGTTCGTGGATCAGTTTCCCCGACATCTTTGGCGCGCCAGGTAGGGGGGCGTCGAGGTTGTGTGAACCTGATCCGGTGTTCACACGAGCTAGATCTTCATCTTCGTCATCGACATGCCACCGAAGAAGAAGGCTTCGGAGGCAGCTGTGTCGTCCGCGTCGATTCCACCACCCCCGGAGCAAGCGGGTGGTGGGGTGGACGCCGGCGGAGGAACGGACGCCGACGAGGGAGCTCACGGTGCCGCCAGGTCCAAGGACAAGGCTGCGCAGACCTCGGCGTCCGTACATGTATCGTGCCCATCTCAGGAGGCGCACGACCGATGGCGTCATGGTATTCGTAGTGCCATTCGTTTGTTGGACCAGGATCGAGCTGGTGGATCTCGGGGTGCTCAAGACCAGCATGCACGCCAACATACTGGCACGAGCGAGACACGGTCGCCTTGACGGGATACTGCTCCTTCTAACATGGTTAGAAGTCCGAGCATATCCCGCTCCTCGCGCCGTTCGCCACTGCCGCCCACCACTCCAGCAGAAGCTCTGGCGCGAGCTCAACTGCTCCTGAATTGCCCTCCAACAACAGACAAGATCGACGAATGGAGGGCCACCATTCAGAGTCTCATTGGCTTCGCCAACGGCGACACTCCGCGGCGGCCGAATGCATCGCTGCCGCGGCAGGACTGCCAGGCGCGAGCCGGTGGCGACGAAACCGGTGGGGGTGCGACCACCATGCACTCTCCACCCGAAGGCCAAGATCGCCGACTCGCCGGGTCCACCTCGACAGCGACTCCACCGCATCATCGGATCCACGAGCTCGTCGCGATCAACGCCAAGTTCTTCACGAACGACAGCAAGAAGACGCTCGTACTCGCATCGAGCGCCGAAGAGAAGCGCAGCGTCAATCCGACCAGCGCGCTGGGCCCTCTGTCGACATGCATGCGCCAGGGGAACCAGGCGACTTGCCGTACGCGGTAGGTTGCCCTGCGTTCACTCGTGAGCTGCGGCAAGTCCAGTGGCCCATCAAGAAAAATTTCAAGCCAGACGTACCAGAGAAGTACGACGGCAAGTCGCATCCGTCGGAGTTCCTCAGCATCTACACCATCGCGGTGCAAGCTGCCGGGGGGCGGGACGACAAGATCCTTGCCAACTACTTCCCGCTGGTGCTCAAGCCCAACGTCAGATCCTGGCTCATGCACTTGCCGGACAACTCCATATCCTCTTGGGCCGATCTATGCCATCAGTTTGTCGGCGCCTTTATAGGCGGCCACAAGCCTCATGGCCAAGAGAGTGACCTTCATCTGCTCGCCCAGAAGGAAGGAGAGCCCCTGCGCAAGTACATTCAGAGATTCAGCCGCGTACAACACAACATCCCAGATGTCCACCCTGCCGCGGTAATCAGCGCGTTCCATCAGAACGTGCGAAACCGCAGGATGCGGGAGGAGATGGCGATGTGCAAGATCAGAGATGTCAGTGAGCTATATGCCCTAGCCGACAAGTGTGCACGTGCTGAGGAAGGGAGGAAACTCCCCGGAGAGAATACAGAAGCAGGAGGATCTGATAGTGAGGATGCTGCCCCGGCAAAGAAAAACCGGCGGCGGAACAACAGGAAGAAGAAAGGCAAAGATGTGCTAGTCGTTGAGCAGTCCGGCAACGGAGGTGACGCCAAGAAAGCCAAAGCTGGTAGCTCCGGCAAGGAGATTGCTGCGGGCACCAACTACTAGGCTGTGGCGATCGCCGACAAGCAGGACGGCACCAACAAACAGTACTGCAAGATCCACCGCACCAAGGGCCATGACCTCCAGAGCTACAAGAAGGTCGAGCAGCTTGTCGAGCAGCAAAAGGCTGAATACGAGCGACGCAACAAGGAGAAAGCCCAGGAAGGTGCTGGTGGAGCCAGCAAGAAACGCCCCGGCCGAGGAGGACGCCGTGGTAAGGCTAAGCAACGGCAAGGAGACAGACCTCCCCGCGGCCGCGACAAGGATGAAGATGACGACGACGATGAAGATATGGATGATGACGAGGCCGATGAGCAGGAGTTCCAGAAAGCCACAGAGGTCCTGTGCGTTGACGGTGGTGCTTCTCTGCATACTTCACACCGCCAGCTCAAGCAGTGGGTGCGGGAAGTCAATGCGGCAGAACCACCCATCGAGTCAAGCAGGCCTCTGAAATGGTCCAACACGCATATCATCTTTGATATTGAGGATCACCCTGATCGCATAACTGCGGTCGGGTGCTTGCCGATGTTGGTTTCACCAACTATCCGCAACCTCAAGGTCACTAAGATGCTAGTTGATGGCGGGGCCGGCTTGAACCTGATCTCCTCCGCGGTACTCCAGAAACTCCAGATCCCTGACAGCGAGCTCGAAGAGACCGGCACATTCCAAGGAATCAATCCGGGAAGGAGCAAGCCGAAGGGAAAGATCACGTTGCCGGTGACATTTGGCAGCGAGTTGAACTTCAAGACTGAGAGGGTCACTTTTGACGTTGCTGACTTTCCATTGCCTTACAATGGGATACTTGGCCGTCCAGCACTCGCCAAATTCATGGCAGCCTCTCACTATGCATACAACATGCTGAAAATGCCAGGCCCGATCATCTCTGTCCCTGGCGACAAGAAGGATGCTCTTATCTGCGCCGACAAGATCTACCGGGAAGCAGCAGCCGCAACAGATCGCAAATCGCTTGCCGTTGAAGCTCCCGGGAGGAAGAAAAAGACCAAGTCCGGCAAGAGTTCTGATGCCCACTCCGGCAAGCGCACCTCTTCGGAGTGTTGCGCTACCGTCGAGGACGCACCATCGAGCTCCACCGGCAAGTGTAAGAAGGCAACGGCAGCTCCACCAGAGACCAAGAAGGTGTCCGCCAAGGAGGACGGCACTGGTGGTACCTTCACCATCAGTGCCACTCTCGACCCTAAATAGGAAAGCGCGCTCGTTGCTTTCCTGCGGGCGAACGTCGACGTGTTTGCGTGGCAACCGTCTGACATCCCCGGTGTTCCCAGGAAAGTAATCGAGCACCACCTTGCCGTCTGTCCTCATGCGCGGCCCGTCAAGCAGAAAGTCAGGAAATAGGCAGTGGAGCGCCAAGAATTCATCACAGAAGAAATCAAGAAATTGGAAGCAGCAGGCCTTTTCAGAGGAGTGCTCCATCCTACGTGGTTGGCCAATCCTGCAGTCGTGCGCAAGGCTAACTGGAAATGGAGGCTTTGTATCGACTTTACCGATGTCAATAAAGCTTGTCCCAAAGACCCATTTCCCTTGCCGCGCATCGACCAGATTGTTGACTCCACGGCCGGATGTGACTTGCTTTCATTTCTTGATGCATACTCAGGATACCATCAGATCTTCATGGCAGAAGAGGATGAGGAGAACACCGCATTCATCACCCCATGTGGCACATACTGTTTCGTACGGATGCCTTTCGGTTTAAAGAATGCTGGTTCAACATTTGCAAGGGTAGTCCATGACACTTTTGAGCCACATATACACAGAAATATGGAAGCCTACATGGATGACATCGTGGTCAAGAGCAAGGACAAGGCGACCCTGATTCAAGATTGGGCCAAACTTTTGCAAATCTGCGCAAGATCAACCTCAAGCTTAACCCCGAGAAGTGTGTGTTTGGAGTCCCCTCCGGCAAGCTTCTCGGGTTCTTCGTGTCTCAGCGGGGAATTGAAGCCAATCCCGACAAGATCAAGGCCATTGAGCAGGTTGAAGCACCAAAGCGCGTCAAGGATGTACGAAGACTTGCCGGTTGCGTGGCTGCTCTCAGCAGGTTTATCTCTAGATCTGCTGAGCGCGCCCTGCCGTTTTTCAAAATATTGAAAAAGACAGGTCCAATGAAATGGACTCCGGAGGCGGAGGCTGCGCTGCAGGACTTGAAGAGATACCTGTCCTCCACTCCAACACTTGTCGCACCTAAGCCACAAGAGAAGTTGCTGCTGTATATAGCGGCAACCAATCAAGTGGTTAGTGCTGCGTTAGTGGCGGAGAGGGAGGCGGATGATGAGCCAGCAACCACAGCAGATACATCCAGCGACAAGCAGGGGACTTCACCGGCAAGCTCTGGTCCCGACAAAGATGGATCTGCGCAGACGCATAAGGAGATGCAGAAAAAAATGGTGCAGCGCCCAGTTTACTTTGTCAGTTCCCTTCTGCAGGGGGCTAGGTCAAGGTACTCTGGTGTGTAGAAATTTCTTTTCGGCCTTCTCATGGCCTCGAGAAAACTGCGCCATTACTTCCAAGCACATGAAATCATAGTCGTCACTCGTTTTCCGCTAAAGAGGATACTACAAAATCCAGAAGCAACAGGCAGGATTGTCGAGTGGGCACTAGAACTGTCAAGCTTTGGCCTCAAGTTTGAGAGCACTTCAACTATCCAAAGCAAGGCATTGGCGGAGTTCATAGCAGAGTGGACGCCAACACAAGATGAAGAAATTCCAGAAACGAGCATCCCCGTCAAGGAAGCAAGCAAAGAGTGGCTGATGTACTTTGATGGTGCCTTCTCGCTGCAAGGCGCCAGTGCGGGCGTGCTACTTGTTGCACCCACCGGAGAACACCTCACGTACGTAGTCCAGATGCACTTTCCCAAGGAGCAAGCAACGAACAATACCGCAGAGTATGAAGGTTTGCTTGCCGGTCTCAGGATCGCAGCAGATCTTGGGATCAAGAAGCTCATTGTCAGGGGTGACTCACAGCTTGTCGTCCGCCACGTGAACAAGAATTATCAGAGTCCGTTGATGGAAGCTTACGTTGATGAAGTGAGAAAGCTAGAAGAGAACTTTGACGGCTTACAGATGGAACATGTTCCAAGAGCTCAGAATGACATTGCCGATGGCCTGTCGAAGTGCGCTGCACTTAAGTTACCTGTGGAACCAGGGATCTTTGTGCTCAAACTAACTCAACCGTCTGTAACACCATCGACTGGACAGAGCAAGAAGAGGAAGTTGATTTCTGGTGACTATTTTCCGGCAGAGCTCCCCGAAGCCGCCACCAAGAAGGTCCTCAAGATCAACACCAAGGGTGCTGAGGAGCAGTCTGCTCCGGCAAGCCTTAGGGTATGTTCCGTCACAGCAGACACTCCCGACAAGTTTTGCTCCGGCAAGCTTGCCGGGGAACATCAAGCTCCGGCTGAGCCGCAGGTTCTCGCCGTAGAAGCGGATGTTCCCGCAGCAGCAGATGCGCCTTTAGTCCTTGTTATCGAGCCGCAAGCTCCAGCATGGGCACAGCAAATTATCCGTTTTCTTCAGACAGGAGAACTTCCCGAAGAGCAAGAAGAAGCAGAAAGAGTAGCCCGGCAGTCGAGTATGTACCAGTTTGTCGACAACACACTGTACAGAAGAAGACTCAACGGTGTGAAATTGAAGTGTATTCACCGGGAAGACGGACAAAAGCTGTTGGCAGAGATACATGGAGGCATATGTGGTCACCACATTGGCGCAAGAGCACTTGCCGGCAAAGCGTTCCGGCAAGGTTTCTTTTGGCCGACAGCCCTCCAGGATGCAACTGCACAAGTAACCAAGTGTGAAGCGTGCCAGTTCCATTCCAAGCAGATACACCAGCCAGCTCAAGCTCTCCAGACGATCCCTTTATCCTGGCCATTTTCGGTCTGGGGGCTCGACATCCTCGGCCCCTTTCCCCGAGATGTCGGGGGCTTTGAGTACTTGTACGTCGCGATCGACAAGTTCACAAAGTGGCCGGAAGTGGAACCAGTGAGGAAGGTGACAGCACAGTCAGCAGTCAAGTTCTTCAGGTCGATTGTTTGCCGTTTCGGCATCCCTAACAGGATCATCACCGACAACGGCACGCAATTCACGAGCCGCACCTTCATGTAGTATGTCCAAGATCTTGGCGCCAAGGTCTGCTTCGCTTCTGTTGCTCATCCAAGAAGCAACGGTCAAGCAGAGAGGGCAAATGCTGAAGTGCTGCGCGGGCTCAAGACCAGGACTTTCGACAGGCTGCACAGGTGCGGAAAGAACTGGGTTGAGGAGCTGCCGGTGGTTCTTTAGTCGATCAGGACGACACCAAATCGAGCCACTGGCCAGACACCTTTCGCTCTAGTCTATGGAGCAGAGGCAGTTCTCCCCACGGAACTCATATACGGATCACCTCGAGTGCTCGCTTATGATGAGCTTGAGAAAGAGCAGCTGCGGCAAGATGACACGCTGCTCCTTGAGGAGGACCGTCTTCAGGCTGCTGTACGAGCTGCTCGATACCAGCAAGCTTTGCGCCGCTACCATAGCCGCAAAGTTAATGCCAGAAGTTTCGAGGAAGGCGACCTTGTTCTTCGGCGCGTTCAGTCCGCCAAGAATTCCAACAAGTTGACGCCGAAGTGGGAAGGCCCTTACCGAGTGAAACGAGTCACTAGGCCTGGCGCTGTCCGCCTAGAGACCGAAGATGGTATTCCGGTGAGCAACTCTTGGAATATTGAGCATCTTCGTAAGTTTTACCCATAAGGCGCGGTTGCCGGAACCTGTTCCGGCAACCACCTTCTGTACAAGTCTTGCCGATGTTGCATGTAATCCTTTGTACAAGAGCCGGGCGCAGACCCCGTGCATAAGTAAAGCTCATGTGCTCCGCACATCTTGTCAATTTCATGCTTTATACTTCTTTTGCATGCACTATCTGACACTTAGTGCAGCACCTACCCCCGGTAAGCCATAACGAGCCATAAGGCTCCATATCTTTATTTTCTCTTCTTTCTTCTTCTCAAAAAGGAAAGGAAGGTCCCTCACCCACATGTTTGCCGGGGGGAAAGGAGAAGATAATGGTGTGGACCAGGCATCGTTCAAGGAAGTTTCGCCTTGCCAGGAAGCAAACGACAGAAAAGCTAAGTTGCTAAAGCGCTTAAGCAATCAGTTTTTTTAAAATTTTTGAAGTTATCTTCCTTGAACGACCGTGCTTTGTATGGAAAACCTATGCGCGGAGGAACCAACTCGTAGCTAGTTGCGCCCTTATTTTGTTTCGAGTCCGCTCAACAATTTAAGTGAGCTGCGACTAGTTGCGACAAGGTTTCTTGCCGGTAGCGGCACCGCCAGCAGGCTGCTGACGTCCCGCACTCAGGGCTCGCGACTAAGGTGCCTGCACCGACAAGTTCCCTAAAAGCGTAGGGCAAAACATACAAAGGAAGGAATCAAGTAAAGGAAATAACATAGCAATCTCTACCCAAAATAGAGTTATATTACAAGATAGCTTGTCGCAGCTCTAACAGATTGTTCTCATAACATGACCAACAACGGCAAGAAAAAGAGAAAACGGGCGGCCTAATCTACGCGATCGCCCTCAACCCTCTTGATCCCGCTCACCTTGTCCATAATGGGTGCGACAAGGGCCTTGAGCGCTTCCAGATCAGCATCCGGCGGCAAGGACTTGAGGATGCTGGTGAGGTTGAGGCCTGGGTTGCGGAAGGCCACCTTCACCAACACCTTCTGAAGAGCTCCTGCACAGATCTTGCGCGACTCGTCAGCCAGCTGCTTTGGGATCTTCTCCCGGAGTCGCTGGAGGGCCGTCGCCACGCCTTTGAAGAACAAGCTGAGCTTGGCGCTGGGTTGGAGGTGCTCATCGGAGGAGTACCCAAGATCCTCCATCCCCAGCTGCGCCAGCTTCCCGTCGATGGCTGCGGCAACATTCACGAGACCCTCGGTCCAGTGCTCCACAGTCTCCCTAAAAGCATTCTGGGCGGTAGCAGCACTCGCCAGCAGCGCCTCGTCGGCCTTGATCTTCTCCTTCAAGGCCTCCTCCTGCTCCCTCGCCCCGTCCAGCGTCTTGGTCAAAGTAGCCAGCTTCAACTCAATATCTGCGTTGGAATCCTTGGCGGCGCTAAGCTCCTTGCTCCTCTCAGCGAGATGACCCTGCAGCTCACCATGAGCAGTGGCGTCCTTCTCACGCTCACGCTTGAGCGCAGCGAACTCCTCGCCGCTCGCCTTGAGATCGGCCTCCAGCTGCGCCATCTTCGTCTCCAGCTCCTTCTTGGCGGCCTCAGCAGCTGCGGCAGCATCCTTTGCTTCCTTGAGAGCCCCGCCAATTGCTTGCTCGCACGCGGCAAGCTCCTCCTCGTGGCTGTCAAGGTTGACCTTGCGCTGCGCCAACTCACCCTCCTGCGCAGACAGCTTCTCGGCAGCGAGCCGCTGTTGCTCTTCAACTTCGGCCTTCGCGAGGAGGAAAGCTTTCCGCTCCTCGGCGACTTGCTCCCGCTCCTCTGCCAGGGATCGGAGAGTTTCTTGCCTGAGACCCCGGAGCTCCTCAGCGCGTTTCTCGATGTCCACCCCCGCCCTCGCGACAAGCGCTTCTCGGGATTCCAGCTTGGCTTGTCGGGCGCGGTAGAGCGACAACAGCTTCCGCAGCAGCCACTCCTCCTCAGGCTCGTCGCTGCTGCTACTTGGCGCATCGACCAACGTCAGCCCAGCGGAGGCGAGCACCTCTCCACCCACGATCTCTCCCATGACGCCGCATTCGACGCGTGCCGTTGGGGGAGGGCGCGGTGGATACGGAGTAATATACGGCGTAACCCAGGCCGCGTGTGCCCGTGCCCTGTTTTGGGCCTGGCCCAACAGCGCTCGGCACCGTGTGTGGCCCAGGCCCGGGGGCTCCTGTCGGTGTACTAGAGTAGGGGTACCCTAGTATCCCGAACTTGTGCACGGGCAGTTGCAGCACCCCGCGGCAAGGCTTGCCGGGTGACCGCCAAGGTCCTCCGTGGTTCCTTTGGAGCCATTCAAGAACAAAGTATTCAAGCCAAGGAGACAAGGCCCCGGCAAGAGGAGCTTGCCGGGAAGGCCAACCAAGGCATCTCAAGGAACTTGCCGCGACGCGCCATGCGTCCCGGCAAGGCCCGGTGAGCGACAAGCTTCCGGACGCGACAAGACAACGACCGCGGCAAGGCGCTTGCCGCGGCAAGCTACCACTCTGTACCCGCGCTCCAGCACATCTACCAACGTGTCGCCTTGGGGTCTTTCCAGGCGCGCGTGGCAAGAGGCTGTGCAGCCAGCGGTGCGCGGTGGCAAGCGACGCTGACAAGATTGCCATCGTGGTGAGCGGTGGCGTCCCTGACAGTCCCTTTTCACACTATTTGGGCGACGCAGACGGGCATTTAATGCCTTTGTCCCCTGCCGTCAGGGTTAGGTATGATACACTGTTCAGGTTGTTGTACCAACCGCAATCCCTTTTCCATTTTTACCCTCGTCTGCGTTGCCACCTGTCGGTGACCCCTTGAGCATATAAAAGGAGGCCCATGTGCAACGTAGAAAGGGTTCGGTTCGAAGGCAGAAAACACTCACGCTCGGTCTCGTTAGCAGCTCGTGTGTACTGTAGCACTCAGCGCTCCCGAGCAAGAACTCAATACAATCAGACATGCAGCAGTAGGAGTGTTATCTCTCCGGAGAGCTCCGAAGCTGGGTAAACTGCTCGTGTGCTTCGCCTCGATCCGCTCTTCGTGCGATCTCCGCCCCCCGCCGAACCGAAAGGGGCTTGGTCCGCCGGTCCCCACAAGTGTTCGTGGATCAGCTTCCCCGACAGAACTACTCTGCCGTAGACACCTCGTGCCTGATTTTCAGACGACACTTGATGCTGCGGCCGCATGACACTTTAATAATCTCAATCACATGTAATGACATGACTATGAGATTTCACCGTCCGCCTTAGCTTTGGAAGATGCACTAAGAGCATCTCCAATAGATGATGTATATTTTGATGCTCCAAACCAGTGATGGAAAAGTTTGAAGCACCAAAAAATGCCTTTTACATCTCCCAAAAAGGCTCAACTCCAACGGATGGTCCAAAACGGAGATGTAAACCTTGTGCGCCGGGTGAAAGAAGATGGCCGGCGGTTGGATTGGTCGCTGCTGCGGACGGCTGCGCAGAGGAGAAGGGAGCTCGGCGGCCGGCGGAGAGGAGCTATACGGGCTGCTGGACCGCCGGAGTCGGCGAATCTAGCCGCGGCCACTTCCCAAAACGACGGGGCGGTGGCGGCGACGATGACAGCTATATGGAAGGTGCCGGCGGCGATTTCCCGCGGTTGGCGCTCAGGCGGGCGGTCGCGAGCGGGAAGGCAAATGAACTGGCGGTTGGTCGTTTTGCGGGCGGCCGCGGTTTTACATCAGATGTATCTCGTGATGTAAATTTGCATCACGAATTTTTTTATTTTACATCTCCGGAAGGCGGCGTATTTTGCTCAAAAGATAGGTATTTTTACATATGAACCGTCTATTGAAGATGCTCTAAGGGCTTCCTTGATTCAAAGGATTTTCATAAGGATTTGTAAGGATTGGTACCCTTAAGAATTTTTTTTCTACATTCATCGTTTGATTTGTAGGATTGAATTCTATAGGACCTTTTGCCCTAAGAAATCCTTTGTACTACATTCCATAGGAATTTTAGTATTAACTCAAACCTCCTGGAAAAAAAAGCTCTACGTTTTTTTTGTGATGCAATCAAACAAATCACATTCCTGTATGATGACATGACATTGCAATCCTATGTTTTTCATATTCATGTGTTTCTGGAATCTAGCGAACCAATGAGGCCCTGAAGGTATGAAACCGTGTTTTTCATATTCATGTGTCTTTGGAATCTAGCATGCTTTCTGTAATGTTTTCCCTCTCTTTTTGGGTTCTCCAAGATGAATATCCGTTGGCAGTCGAGCCAGTGTGCAACGGCACGACACATGATTATGATATTTTGCTAAAAATATATATATTCTGTTCTTGGTATGTTCCATGATGAAATCATGTGTTGTCCGCCTCTCCATATAAATCCACACAACCACATGAACCGTGTAAAAATATAACTAAAAGTATGGAAATCGTGCTTGGGCTGAATGAGCACGAGGACTGAAAACGCAAGAATATGTGTCGGGCCATAGGAAACTTCTCTTTCACCATGCATCCTGTAATGTTTTTCCCACTTTTGAGTCCTACCAAGATTAAAATCAGTTGGCAATGGAGCCAGCATGCATGGCTCCAACATATGATTGTGGCATTTTGGTAGAATTAATATTCTCTTCTTGGTATGTTTCACGAGGAAATCAGGTACCTTCCGACTCTGCGGGCAAAAACGCACACAACCACACGAGCCGTGCGAAAATATAACTGAGAAAGTGTGGAATCATGTTTTGGCTGTTTGAGCACGATGATATAGAAAACGTAAGAACAAGTGTCGGGCCATAGAAACTGCTCTTTCGTCACGTCTAGTATGCATTCTGGATCTTTTTCCATTCTCTTTTTGGGTCCTGCCAAGATATAAATCCGTTTGCAGTCGAGCCAAAGTGTGCACGGTACAACACATGATTGTGGTATTTTGGTAGAATATTCTCCTCTTGTTCCGTTTCAGGAGGAAACTAAGCACAAACCGTAAAGCCTCAAGATGAGGCTGGTAGGGATACTAGTTGGATGCCTGTGCGCTACCACGGAGCAGAATAGTTTATAAAAAATATAAGCAATTGAGATGTTTTTCTACAGCAACTGCAAATACTCAAACTGTCTCCTGCTACACGCTTGATGTGTCGCCTCCTCTTAAACTTTGCCAAATGTCCATCATGGTTCTCGTCATCAATGGTTACATTTGATGGAGCATTTAGTTTGTCATATTGTTATCGGCGGTAGGAGACAATACCGACGCATGACATTGGTAACGAAAGTGTGACCACAACTGCAATCGGTTTCACAAGATGGTCGTAAACTAAGCACCTCATTTTAACATTGATAATGAAGGGTTAGACAACGTTACTATCCGTTTGGTAGTAGTGGGCAAGCTAAATAAAAGATGTCTTTATTCCTATTGCATTCCTTTGGAGCGTAAGAAAAGCACTCCGTTTTGTAGTAGCGAACCGTGTTCGGGTTCTTTCCGTTATCGTTACTCAAACTATGAATATTTTATTCCTATTGCATTCCTTTCGAGTGTAAGAAATCACTCCATTATTTACATTTTAAAAGTATTTCTTTGCATCTTTTACATCAAGTATAAGAAAATACAATGTAATCAAATGTAATGTAGCCATTATTAGTTCAACAAGATTGTCTAACTGAGATTAAGCTTAGTCATATGACACAAAGATTGGTCAACAAAATCAGTTACTGATATGCAAATTATTTATCTCACAAAAAATTAGTCTTTATTTCAACATTATAGAAGCGGAATCGCAAGATTACATGCAGTTGGCTACAACTGAAAAATAAATAAAATAAGTAAATTACATCGCAGAATCCAGATAAGGAAACTCTACAACCACAACATTATCTGAAACGTAGGTACTACTACATCCACATTGACAAAACTATCTATTAACATAATTAGGAGCATCAGCAGATTCAGACGACAGGAGAACCGAGAAAATGAAGGGTCGCCATATGTACAAGAGAGCCGCTGTTTTTGCTATCTACTATAAAAATTCAGAAAAAAAAGGATAATTTCACACCAAATACGCAAAAAATTACAAACCAATGCAGAACACAGAAATCATTGGCACAATGGCAAGATCCATTAAAATTCTAATCTCTATTATCCATCATTGAAATAAATCTCACATACCTTTGCAAAAGCATATCCCTTTTATAGTGAAGCTTTGCCTGCTGTAGGGTACAAATTCTGTTGTCACACCAACAGCTCGCACTGCTGCTGAATATGCAAAGTCCTTCTCCGTACAGTATTTACTTCTACCAAACTTCAGAGTTCCGTAGAAAAAAAGGCTCCCGGACACATAAGTTGCATCATAGAACTATAAAACTATTAGAAGTATTGTAGTGGAGTAATCACTTCCATCAAATTAACAATCATCCTACTTCAGTTTTTTCTAATGATACATCATCCATGTAGTTCCCTTACAATGGACATAGTATGTCAACACCTACAATTATTAGTCCAGGACCTACATACCATCTAAGAACTAAGAAAATGCAACACGTTTAATTTACTCTTTTTTTCTGCAGGTAACATGTTCAGTTGACTCTGCTCAAAGTCAAAGTATCTGTTAAAGTTTGACTATATTTAGAAAATAATGTCTACCAAACAAACCTCTGTTTGAAAATTAAAATTGACAAAACAATGTCTCCACTGGGATATTTTTCTAAAAATAGGGACACTAAAGGTATTGTGCTGCAACAATAGCAATAAAAGATGAATATGTCTTAATGTATAAACAAATCTGATTGATCTCCTTGGCATCCTCGTATAGCAGGAACATGTAATAAAATTATAAATCTCTATTATCCATCATTCAGAAAAAAGCTCAATTACCTTTGCAAAAAGCATATCCCTATGCGGAACTCTGTAGAGGCTTTGCCTGTTGTACGGTGCAAATTCTGTTTTCGCTCAGCGGCATGGAGTCTGCTACTGAACATGCAATGTCTTTCTCCGTACAGAGTGTTTACTTCAACCCCATGCTTCAGAGTTCCGTAGCAAAAAAAAAAAAAAAAAACTCCTGAACACATAGGTTTGCATCATATATACAACTATAAAGCTATTAGAAGCATTGTAGTGGCGTACTCACTTCCAGCAAATTAACATCCACCCTAATTCTTTCATATTTTTTCTCTAATAATATATCATCCATGTCGTTCTCTTATATTGCACATAGTACGTCGACACCTACAATCATTAGTTTGGACCTATGACCCTATGTACCATCTAAGGAAATGCAAGCATGTCTAACTAACTATATTTTTTTTGTGGGTAGCATGTTCAATTGACTCTGTTCAAAGTACATATATGTTGAAGTTTGAATGTATAATAAAATAAAGTCTACAAAGCAAACCTCTGTTTGAAAATTAAAATTGACCATAGTTTTTGTGATATGGCCAAGAGTAATGCTAGTGTTTTGATTGATCATGGAGTGTTGCCACAAGTCAGTGGTTTAGAGGCCAGAGATACGTGCATGACAAGTTCCATGAAGCTTAAAAGCAAGGATGATGTGGAGCTAATTAATGTTACATGCGGACATGCTGATGCATTACACACTACGTACATAGGCCAAAAAAATAAATACTATATGTACTAGTAGTAGAGGCTCACGGGCAGATGGTAAATATTTTAAGACTTGACGTGCATGCAACCATGCAAGAAATAAAGGAAGGTGTTAAAAGGGAGGATATCAGGCAACTTCTAAGACGTGCAACGTGTGGAGTCTTCAATGTTTGAAGGAAGCCAGATGGGGTCCACCAGAACAAGTTACATGCATCAAGAAGTTGTCATGCGGGATAGATTATGCTTAATGGAGTCAGGATGGGGTCCACCTGCGGTGAGACACATGCATGTTTGATGGTGTTTGTTGCTGAGATGTAAAAGGCAACTAATAATTAAATATAGGTGAGTCCAGGATAGATTAAAGTGTGAGTTTTCCTTTGAGTTGTGGGTAGCATGTATAGATAGAATATTTCTTTACGTAAGGGTCAAGTTGATTCGTTGGATCAGGTCAGCTATAAATACTGGAGGGTGCGGTCATGTAAGGCAGGTTATATTTTTATGAATAGGCACGATGTGTTTTTAGGGTAAATACCCGTATCGAGTTTTGAGGGAAGCTTTCTAAAAATCCCTAGGTTTTGGAGGAAGCTTTAGACACTAGTAGAAAAGGGGGCAATGGTCCAGGCCGGGTCAGCCCATTAGTCCCGGTTCAATCCAGAACCGGGACTAATGGGGGCATTGGACCCGGTTCGTGAGCCCCGGGGGCCGGCCGGGCCACGTGGGCCATTGGTCTCGGTTCGTCTGGACCTTTTGGTCCCAGTTGGTGGGACGAACCGGGACCAATGTGCCTTGGTCCTGGCCCACCACCATTGGTCCCGGTTGGTGGCCTGAACCGGGACCAAAGGCTTCCCTTTAGACCCGGTTCAAGCCACGAACCGGGACCAATTAATTGCCTATATATACCCCTTGCCCGCGAGCAGAGCACTCTCACTGCTCTGTTTTTCTTGGCCGGCGAGGAGAGAGCTTTGTGGTGCTCTAGCTCACCTCCTATGCACACGAGGTGTTCGATGGAATATCCGAGGCACACTACTTAAGCTTTCTCCTCTCCAAGCTCGACCTCCAAACTCCATTTTCCTCAATATTTGTTTAGGTTTAGCGGTCCGTCACGTCCCGTCCCCGTCTTCACCGCCGTCGATCGCCCACACCGATCTCGTCGCCGGTACCACCGTGGTGAGCCTCTTGTTCTTATCTTCTTTCTGGAAGGAAAAAAAAATTCTTACTTGTATGTTTATATAGATACTTGTATAATTTTCTTACTTTTATTGTTGCATCTTATATAGTGCGATGGTTTTGGTATCCGCCCCCGTCGGTCCTCGTCCTGTCTATGATTCGGATGTGGTATATATTATCTTTTCATAACTATTGTTTCATCTATTGTTTATGACAATTATGCCGACCAACGTGACATAGATTTTATTTATCTAGGAGGTTGTTGAACCGGAAATTCCAACCGACCCTATTGTCGAGAGGTTAAATTTAGTTGAAGAAGAAAACAATTTCTTGAAAGAAAAAATTAGAAAAATTGAGGAGGAGAAGATGATATTGGAGTTGCATGTTGCGGATGTCGTGGATGATCACAAGATCAAGATGGATGCAATGCGCTTGAAAATTAGAAAGATTAGAAAATATGCCATTCATACCGAGGCTTGGTATCATTATGCCGTTGGATCAGTTGTTACATTGGTTGCGATTATGATCGCATTTGTTTTCGCATTGAAATGTTTTACATAGTTTTAATGTATGGTTTAATTAATTTAGATGCTCTGCAGAGCTTTATGTTGTTAGATGAGAACTATGTGTGTACTTTGGTTTTAATGTGATGATGAACTTCTATTAATTTGGTCACTTAATTATCTATTCATGATGTTCTGTAATGATTTTTGACACACTTAATTATATATAATGCACGCAGATGAACCGGCAATGGATGTACGGTTCAAGACACACCTCCGAGTACATTAAGGGCGTGCATGAATTTCTCGAAGTGGCTGAGGCAAACAAGCAGAATAGTTTTATGTGTTGTCCATGCCCTATATGTGGAAATACGAAGTCTTACTCTGACCGGAAAATCCTTCACACCCACCTGCTTTACAAGGGTTTCATGCCACACTATAATGTTTGGACGAGGCACGGAGAAATAGGGGTTATGATGGAAGACGGCGAAGAAAAAAAGTATGATGACAACTATGTGCCCCCTGAATATGGTGATGCTACTGAAGATCAAGAGGAACCAGACGATGTGCACGATGATGCTGCAACAGGCGAAGCTGCTGAAGATCAAGAGGAACCAGACGATGTGCCCGATGATGATGATCTCCGCCGGGTCATTGTCGATGCAAGGACGCAATGCGAAAGTCAAAAGGAGAAGCTGAAGTTCGATCGCATGTTAGAGGACCACAAAAAAGGGTTGTACCCCAATTGCGAAGATGGCAACACAAAGCTCGGTACCATACTGGAATTGCTGCAGTGGAAGGCAGAGAATGCTGTGCCTGACAAAGGATTGAGAAGCTACTGAAAATATTGAAGAAGAAGCTTCCAAAGGATAATGAATTGCACGACAGTACATACGTAGCAAAGAAGGTCGTATGCCCTCTAGGATTCGAGGTGCAGAAGATACATGCATGCCCTAATGACTGCATCCTCTACCGCGGTGCGTACAAGGATCTGAACGCATGCCCGGTATGCGGTGCATTATGGTATAAGATCAGACGAGATGACCCTGGTGATGTTGACGACGAGCCCCCGAGGAAGAGGGTTCCTGCGAAGGTGATATGGTATGCTCCTATAATACCATGGTTGAAATGTCTGTTCAGAAACGGAGAGCATGCCAAGTTGATGCGATGGCACAGTGAGGACCGTAAGAAAGACGGGAAGTTGAGAGCACCCGCTGACGGGTCACAGTGGAGAAAAATCGAGAGAAAGTACTGGGATGAGTTTGCAAGTGACCCAAGGAACGTATGGTTTGCTTTAAGTGTGAATGGCATTAATCCTTTCGGGGAGCAGAGCAGCAATCACAGCACCTGGCCCGTGACTCTATGTATGTATAACCTTCCTCCTTGGATGTGCATGAAGCGGAAGTTCATTATGATGTCAGTTCTCATCCAAGGCCCTAAGCAACCCGGCAACGACATTGATGTGTACCTAAGGCCATTAGTTGAAGAACTTTTACAGCTGTGGAATGGAAACGGTGTACGTACGTGGGATGAACACAAACAGGAGGAATTTCACCTAAAGGCGTTGCAGTTCGTGACCATCAACGATTGGCCCGCTCTCAGTAACCTTTCACGACAGACAAACAAGGGATACCACGCATGCACGCACTGTTTACTTGACACCGATAGTATATACCTGGGAAGCCGTAGGAAGAATGTGTACCTGGGCCATCGTTGATTTCTTCCGACCATCCATGCTATTCGTACGCTATGCGTACCGGTGATCACGCCATGCGTACCGGTGATCACGTATCTTTGGAAAGGGTCCCGGCGGACTAGCTGTTCCGAGTAATGCTGGGGGACACGCACCCATGTGGAAGAAGAAATCTATATTTTGGGACCTACCCTACTGGAAAGACCTAGAGGTCCGCTCTTCGATCGACGTGATGCACGTGACGAAGAACCTTTGCGTGAACCTGCTAGGCTTCTTGGGCGTGTATGGGAAGACAAAAGATACAACTGAGGCAGGGGAGGACCTGCAACGTTCGCACAAAAAAGACGACATGCCTCCAAAGTAGTATGAAGGTCCTGCTAGCTATGCTCTTACCAAAGAAGAGAAGGAAATCTTCTTTGAATGCCTGCTTAGTATGAAGGTCCCAACTGGCTTCTCGTCGAATATAAAAGGAATAATAAATATGTCAGAGAAAAAGTTTCAGAACCTAAAGTCTCATGACTGCCACGTGATTATGACGCAACTGCTTCCGGTTGCATTGAGGGGGCTTCTATCGGAAAACGTCCGATTAGCCATTGTGAAGCTATGTGCATTCCTCAATGCAATCTCTCAAAAGGTGATTGATCCAGAAATCATACCAAGGCTAAGGAGTGATGTGGTGCAATGTCTTGTCAGTTTTGAGCTGGTGTTCCCACCATCCTTCTTCATTATCATGACGGACGTCCTAGTTCATCTAGTTGACGAGATTGTCATTCTGGGCCCCGTATTTCTACACAATATGTACCCCTTTGAGAGGTTCATGGGAGTCCTAAAAAAATATGTCTGTAACCGCGCTAGGCCAGAAGGAAGCATCTCCATGGGCCATCAAACAGAGGATGTCATCGGGTTTTGTGTTGACTTCATTCTTGGCCTTAAGAAGATAGGTCTCCCTCAATCGCGGTATGAGGGGAGACTGACTGGAAAAGGCACGCTTGGAAGGGACTCAATAATATGCAGGGACGGATATTCTTGGTCTCAAGCACGCTACACAGTTCTACAAAACTCTATCTTGGTGACCCCGTATGTCGATGAACACAAGAACAGTCTGCGCTCCAAACACCCGGAGCAGTGCGACGACTCGATTACATGTGAACACATCAAGACTTTCAGTAGTTGGTTGGAAGCACGTCTCAGAGGTGAAAACACTGTTTGTGATGAGTTGTACTTGTTGTCCAGGGGACCATCTTCGACTGTTACGATTTGGAAAGGATACGAGATAAATGGGAATACATTTTACACGATTGACCAAGATCAAAAGAGCACCAACCAAAACAGCGGTGTCCGCTTTGATGCAACAACCGAGAGGAGAAAGGACACATATTATGGTTACATAGTGGACATATGAGAACTTGACTACGGACATGATTTTAAGGTCCCTTTGTTTAAGTGCAAATGGGTCAATCTATCAGGAGGCGGGGTACAGGTAGACCCACAGTACGGAATGACAACAGTGGATCTGAAAAATCTTGGGTACACTGACGAACCGTTCGTCCTAGCCAATGATGTGGCACAGGTTATCTATATGAAGGACATGTCTAACAGACCGAGAAAAAGAAAAGATAAGGAAGCGAATACATCATACGATGAGCCAAAGCGCCACATAGTTCTTTCAGGAAAAAGGGACATCGTGGGAGTGGAGGGCAAGACAGACATATCTGAAGATTATGAAAAGCTTCATGAAATTCCTCCCTTCAAAGTCAAGTCCGACCCCAGCATCCTGATAAGCGATGAAGATTATCCATGGTTACGGCGCAATAAGCAAATGACACAAGCGAAGAAAAAGTGAAGACTTTCTCCCACAACTATTATGATGATACCATGCCAACTTTGTAACACACGAGTATGATACCATTGTCCGTTTTGTACATGCACATGCTATGTGGGTGAATTTATGATACCATGCCAACTTTCAACTTTTTCATAGTTCATTTGAAATGCTTTAATGTCTTATGGTTCGGCCCTCGTAATAATTAAAAATAGCAACAATAAGTATTTTGTTGTAAGTAGAAACAAAATAAAATAAATAAAGCAAGAAAAAAAACAAAAAAACTAAAAAAGTGTTTTCAAATTTGAAAACTAATGGCACTAACAGAAAGTTTATAATTTTTCCAAAACTAAAAGCAAAAAGAATTTAAAAATACAGCAAAAAACAAAAGAAAATAAATAATGCAGAAAACAAAACAAAAAACAATTAAAAATAGCAACAATAAGTATTTTGTTGTAAGTACAAACAAAATAAAATAAATAAAGTAAGAAAGAAAACAAAAAAAACAAAAAAAATGTTTTCAAAATTGAAAAGTAATGGCACTAACAGAAAGTTTATAATTTTTCCAGAACTAAAAGCAAAAAGAAATAAAAAATAAAGCAAAAACAAAAGAAAATAAATAATGCAGAAAACAAAACAAAAAAACTAGAAAATAATTAAAAATAGCAACAATAAGTATTTTGTTGTAAGTAGAAACAAAATAAAATAAATAAAGCAAGAAAGAAAACAAAAACAATTGCCTCCTACTCGGCCCCCATGTCCTGAATACGACTAGAAACCCTACCATGGGACAGGATTCATGGCCCGCAGTAGGCCCAGCAGGCCCATCAGGCAAAGCAGTAGTAAATAGGCCCGCAAGCCTACGGTGGAGAGGAGCTTGAGAGGGGTGCGGCAGTGGGGCTTATAAACCACTGCGCGCCCCTCTCAACTAGCGAGGTGGGACTAAACTTTGGCCCCGACGCGGGCAGCACATGGTCCTTTGGTCCCGGTTGGTGGCACCAACCGGGACTAATGCCCCCCTTTAGTCCCGGTTGGTGCCACCAACCGGGACCAAAGGTCGCCGCTTCCCGCCCGTTGGGCTGCGGAAAAGAGGCCTTTGGTCCCGGTTGGTGGTACCAACCGGGACTAAAGGGGGCATTAGTCCCGGTTGGAGTCACGAACCGGGACCAATGCCCTTGCTATATATACATCACTTAGGAAAATTTGACGAACATATCGCCAGTTGCCGCCCGACGACGCCGCCAGGCTGCCCAGATCGACGCCGTCCGCTGCCCCGACGCCGCCCGCCGCCCAGACGCCGTCCGCGTGCCGGCCCGACGCCGTCCGAGCGCCGCCCCGACGCCGTCTGCGCGCCCCCGTTGCCGCCCGCCGCCCAGACACCGTCCGCGCGCCGCCCCGACGCCGTCCGCGCGCCGCCCCGACGCCGTCCGCGCGTCGCCCCTGCCCCGTCGCCGCCAGGCGCTGCCCCGACGCCGCCCGTCGGCCACCCCCGCCGACGACGTCGTTGTCGCCTGCGCCCATCGTCGCCGTCACCGTCGCCGTCGTCGCCGGCCACGCCCCTGCCCCGGCCCGCCGTACGTGGTCGTCACCGACGCCCTCGCCGCCGCCGCCGTCGCCCTCGCCGGCCACCCCCGTTGTGATCCGCCGCCGTCGAGGCTCTATGTTCCGTGCTTTTTTTTCATACATACATGTGTATTTTTTTGTTCATTGCATTTTTTTCATATATATAATTAATGTATATATGTATGTGGTATAGCTATATGATGAATGTATGTGGCTATATGTATGTATGAATATAATGTTCATATCATTTTTTTGTTTATATATGTTTTTTCATATATGTATTAATTTTTTATTTAGGTTGTTAGTAGATATCAATTTTAGGTTAGTGCATTTTAATTAGGTTAGTGTAGAGGAAAAAGTAAAATAAGGAAAAGGAAGAAAAGAGGAAGAAGGAAGAAGGAAGAAGAAGAAGAAAAAGAATGAGAGGAAAAAGGAAAATAAGAAGAGGAAGAAAAGAGAAGAAGAGGAGAGGAAAAGAAGAGGAGAAATAAATAAGAAGAAGAAAAAAGAAGAAAAAGAAGAGGAGAAGAAGAAAAAATAGAAAAAAAAATCTATTTTTTCTTCTTATTCTCTATTCCTTTCTTCTTCTTCTTCCTTCTCTTCCTTCTTCCTCTTTTCTTCCTTTTCCTTCATTATTTTCCTTTCTCGAGGGAGAAGAAGAAAAAGAAGAGAAGAAGAAGAAAGAAAGGAATAGAGGAGAAATAAATAAGAAGAACAAAAAAGAAGAAAAGGAAGAGGAGAAGAAGAAAGGAATAGAGGAGAAGAAGGAAAAATAGAAAAAGGAGAAGAAGAAAGGAATAGAGGAGAAGAAGAAAAAATAGAATTTTTCTATTTTTTCTTCTTCTCCTCTATTCCTTTCTTCTTCTCCTCTTTTTTTTCTTTTTTTTCTTCGATCTTCTCCTGTATTCCTTTCTTCTTCTCCTCTTTTTATCTGTTCTTCGTTTTCTTATGTTTTATCGGGTCTGTCGCCGTCAGGCTGCTCGCCTTCGCCCTCACCGCCCCCTCGAGATAACTTCGACATGAGGGGCGGTCGATATATACCCCCTCTCGACCGTGATAACCTATACAACGGCAGCACCCCCCTCGGCCCTCTCGCTTGACCAAAACTCTTGAGGCCACCCAAATTTACCAAGTTAAAAGAGCGTTGTCGTCGAGGCCACCCCAAACCCTTGAAGCGTTGTGTCGAGGCGATCCCAAACCCTAGAGAAGCAGCGTCGAGGCCACTAACATGATTCCTTATTGTGATTAGCTAGCTAGTTCTATGTTTGCCACTAATATATATCCATCTATACCATGTTTTTGAATAATAATTGACATGTTGTAAATATTTGCAGAAACTATGGAGCACTACCGAGACGAAGCAATAGAAGCGATGTTGGGGGAGATGATCGCAGAAAGAACTGATGTTGTTGCGTCATTTTTCATCGACGTCGTTGGTGAGGAAGGACTGGGTGAAGAAGAGGGCTATGTTCATGATGGCTCCGGCCCATTAATGCCGGTACAAGAGGAGGGCTATGTTCATGATGGCTCCGGTGATGACCCAATGGAGGTACAAGAAGGAGACCGTGCTGACTGCTCTGGTGACCGAGCCGAGTCCGGCCAGGTATATATATATTAGTTAAGCCCGTGCTGACTAGTTAATTGATGCATTCATTGTTTTGGTATATGTACACATATTAATTACTCTTGTCTTTCTTCCTTTTAATTTCTAGCCCTCCGGATCGAGCACAACTTCGGTAAGGAGACGAGGCCCGAAGAAAAAGTTGAGCTCGGATGAAAGGTTTGAGATCATAGAAATTGCGCCCGACGGCGAACCGATTGAACCCATCCGGACAAAGAACGCATTTTCTGCTCAGTGCAGGGTTCTTGTTAGGGACAAGATCCCGATCAGCATCCAGCAATGGTATAAGCCTAAGGACGAACTGAGGTGTCTTATGTCAATGATATGCAGAAAGAAGATCTTTGGACTCAACTGAAGGCAAATTTCACCCTACCGCCAGAGGAGGATCCGGAGAAGCCAGTTAAAGAGCAATTAATCAAGTCTTGTGCTCTTAAGAAGATGGCAACCCTATTCAGGAGGTGGAGGAAAGAGTTGAACCATTTTGTCGAAAAAAAGACACCAGAATTCATCGGCAAATATGAGAAGATCAAAGATCACTGGCCCGCATTTGTGGCCCACAAGACATCGGAAAAGAGTAAGAAGATGTTGGCGACGAACAAGCAAAATGCTGTGAAGAAGAAGCTTCACCATTGCACGGGGTCAGGTGGCTACCTCAAAGCCCGGCCTAAGTGGTCCAAGGCTGAGAATGATCTGCTTGAAAAAGGGATCGAACCAGAGACAATGAGATGGCCAGACCGTTGCCGGACTTGGTTCTTCGGGGCTGGCGGAACCTTGGACCCTGTATCCGGGATGTGCCGTTGGACGGACGAGCAACTGGAAATACCAGTCAAGAACCTTCGACACTATATCAATGCAGCGCAGAAAGGGACGTTCGTACCAGACAGGAAGAAGGACGAGCTCACAATGTCCCTCGGGAATCCTGAGCACCCTGGACGGACACGAGGCACGCCAGGCTCCATTTCATGGAAGGTTGGTTTTCCGGACGTAGGGGGTTACAAAACCCATGAGAGGAGGAAGAAACTGGAGCAGGGCCAACTGCAGGCGCTGCACGAAAGGGTAATGGGGCTAGAGGAACGAAAAGAGGAATGAGAAGCAGCAGATCGCAGCAAACGACCTGCCGAAGCTTCCCCCAAAGCTACCCCACCATCTTAGCGGAGAAGCAGCGTGGCTTCCACCGAGCTGCTTCAGCCGGAGCATGTCTTGACGTCTCCTGCTAGCTATCCCGTGGATGCTATCACGGAGTCTCAACATTGCCACATTATGGCGCGATGGATGAATTTGAAGGTCAAGGTGGCTGTTGGCTCTGTTTATCCTAGTGGATCCGGAGCAACTTATCACTGCCGGCCGATTCCAGAAGGATATACTAAGGTGATGGTGGATGAAATAATGGAGGGATTTGAGGATCTCGTGCTTGACCACCCTACCGGTGAAGGGGAGACTAGGCTGGGTTCTGCTCTGAAGACTCCATGCCTATGGCGGAAGGAGCTCATCAACCTTCTGAACTGGACGCCTCCGCCTCCTCCTCCTCCTCCGGCGAGTCAGGGCACTCCGCCTCCTCCACCGCCTCCTTCTCCGGCGAGTGACGATCAGGACACGCGTGGCGGCACTCCGCCTCCTTCTCCGGCGCGTGGCGGCACCCCGCCTCCTTCTCCGCCTGCGCCGGCGCTCCCGAGCAGCCAGCAGCATCCTCCTTCTCTGCCTCGCCGGCAAGGGCGGAAGAGACCCGCCGCCGCCCCGGCTGCTCCGGCGCGTCGTACTCCTTCTCCTCCGCCTCGTAAGCAAGCACGAAAGAAGACAGACGCCGCAACCGCTCCGTCTGCTCCGGCGTCTAGCAGCACAACCAGAGGCGGGAGGCAATACAGATACGGTCCACCTCTCAAGCCTCTAGAGAAGTTACCGTACGAGAGGACCGAGGAGGAAAACGATACGATTGTGCGAACCCACGTGAAGGAGTTCTTTGAAGGGGTGAAAGCAAAGAGACATCCACCTCCGGAAGAGAAGGTAGATCCGGTGAAAGCAAAGCGCACTATCGATGCCCTGAGGAAACCACCAAAGTCTCCGTCGAGAACCAACTATGAGCGCATTACTGAACAGACATATCTCCAAGCCCAGCGGTCGGGAACTACTGTCAGTGCTAAAAGGTCAAAAGAACGAGCAAAGGGGAAAAAATTGCCCAGCTCGGCGAACAAGCACATCAATCGTGCCCCCCCGCTCAATGTGTCTAATGCTCCGGGGACGGTGGCCGGTTATAGCAATCTTGCAGATTACCTGCCTGACGATCAACTTCCTGATTTCTTGGAGGTGGACGAACACAGATACGAGTACGGGAAGCCTCTCGTCAAAGATGAAAAATCTCTGACAACAATAATGCGAAGATTCCATAATTGGTACATGGAAACCTGCAGAGAGTCTGGGGGTACAAATGCTTTGTATCTGAATATTAAAGAGGAGCACGACCTCGTTGCAAATGATCTGTTGACTGTTCCATTTGATGAGTTCTTCGCGTTCTTCAATCAAAAGGCCCTCGATAAACTAATGGTCTTTTGCTACTGTCTGTAAGTACTATTTCTGTCATTAAGTCTCTATATATAGCTCGGCTCTTTCATTTCATGTATTTATAATTAATTATCCTCAATATATTATGCAGATTGAAGATCGTCGAGTGCAAAAAACAAGAAATTTATGATATTAGGTTCATTAACACAAATATCATAGATGAATTTCTGGTTAAAAAGGACGTCAAAGAGGCCGTAGACAACGTGCTACAATCGTTGATCAAAAATCAAAACAAAGATACCATACTCTTTCCTTACAACGGCAAGTGAGTGTTACTGTCGTGTGCATATTTGGTTTCCCTTATTACTCGAGCAAGGTTATAGTAATGTAATTGATGAGTTATGCATGCGTGCGCAGGTACCACTATATTCTTCTGGAGATTAAGCTTGAGCATGGACTAGTAACCGTCTTAGACTCGAGACGGAAAGATCCCAAAACCTATGCGGATATGACTGAAATGCTCAGCAAGTAAGTTCAATAGATCATTATCACACCATATCGGCAACTTTTTGTTCATTTCCTGATATCTCAAGTAATAATAATTATTTTCTTTGTCTTGCAGGGTTTGGAAACAGTTCACCGCACAAGTTCCGGGACTGCCAAAGGAGCTGCGATATACATACCCGAAATTAAGTACTACTGGCTAGCTAGTTGCGCGCATCTCCCGTTGATTCTATAGCTATACTTTCATCAATGACATTTATAATGCTTCATTATCAGTTTGATTGACCTCTATTTCTCGTAAAGTGCTTGTGACAGGAAGAAGGGAATGATTTCTGTGGATACTACGTGTGCGAGTTCATCAACAACGCGACTTTGAAAAACAAGCGGAGCTACTCTCAAAGACAATATGAAGTGCATAAGCAATAATATTCACAATTTCATTTTATTACACCATCATTTCTGTTGAGTTTCATTCATATATATGTATTAATTAATCCCCTTCTTCAAATTAGACGTGGCAGATGCGGAATGAACTCCTAGAACTAGATCGCATGAAAGCAATTCAAGAGGTATTGGCGGGATTCTTTCTTGACCACGTCATCAATAAGGCCAGAGAATATCATGTGGAAATTGATTTCAATTGCTAGGGGATTGTAATTAAGAGACCTTATACATATTGTACATGTATGTAGCCAGTAGCGTCAGATACATGATATACGAAAACTTGTTGTTCGACCAATCTCTCGGAGAAGGAGAGGTCGATCGATCACTTCTCTCGGTATGCATGACGAACTTCTGTACTCAATGGTTCTCTCGATCACTTATGTATATATAGTACGTAGCGTCGACCAAGCACGGACATAAGAGAGGACACTTCTCTCTATTAATTAGCTAGCTAACACAATATATGAAACACCTAAATTAACCCCCAAAACCCTCAACCCCCCCCCCCTCCTTTCAAAAAAAAAACAAAAATCCCAGCCACTGGAAGGCTAACGCGTGGATGCCTTTTGGTCCCGGTTGGTACCACCAACCGGGACCAAAGGCCCCCTGACTGGCCTCGGCGCACAGGGCCATGTGGAGGCGCATTGGTCCCGGTTCATGTTTGAACCGGGACTAATGGGTGGAGGTATTAGTAACGACCCATTAGTCCCGGTTCATGAACCAGGACTAAAGGCCCTTACAAACCGGGACTATTAGGTGTTTTTCTACTAGTGAGAAAACCTCTCTGTTGCGATTTCTCTGTGAGAAATTGTTTTGCGCGTGAGTACTGTCGTCGAGGTTGGTTTTCTCGTGCTGAGCCGCAAGGTTCAAAACCTCTATTTCGTGTACATCGCGTGCGCGGGCGAGAGGTTGCTGCTATTGGTGGTGGAGTGTCGTGAAAGATCGGGCCGCAACAACAGATCGAATCTCGCCATCGAGGTTCGGTGTCACATCATTTTGTTTGGAGTCTTTTGCTAGATGTGAACAAAACCTACATGCTATACATGCAAAAATGTTACTGGACGAATGTGACTACCGTGAATATATTTCAAGGGCCTAGATCACTTCTACTAAGGCATAGTAGCGCTGTAAAAATGTACATAACAAAAGTACAGATAACTTCCACCTTGTAATAATGAATATATTTTCTAATTAAGCAGTAGAATGTGAATATCAATGCTAACAAAACCGAACCTGAAACAAAATTGGAGTGAATTGGGTCATGCCAATAGGCTTAGGAAGCGACTACCCCGTCGCATTTTGCTCTCCATGCTCTTCTCTTCCTCCTTACACCAATGCCGTTACTTAGTTTCTTCCCACTTCTCCATTGTTCTTTCTGCACCACCACTACTACGCCTTTTCCTTCTCTGCTGCTAGTAGGTGGCATGACCATCACCGTCGCTTTTGCAACGCCACTTAATTATTAAGTAATGTATTGTCCCAGATTGAGATTGATCATATTGTTGCATAGTCAAAATAATCTCTATTTTGGGATATTTAAAAAAATAACAACACTGAAGATATTTCCGTACAACAATATCAATACAATTCAGATTGGTCTCCTTGGCATCCGCATATGAGTTGCATCCTCCGACCATGATGACACCACAACGCCGCTTAATTATAGGCTAGCTCTAGCCGATGGTGTTCACCTTGTGTGAGTTTCACTATCTTCCTAAGCCTGGTCGGTGAGGGGATGGTATTCTGCAGTCAATATGCTAATTGAACCACACACTGATGGAAAATCCCATAATAACAAATTCTCTGTCCAGATAGAGTATTTAACCAAAAACTATCACATTTGGCGGAAACGCAACGAAAAACTACCACTTTACGATTTTGTGCGGAAAATTACCACTTTTGTCCTAATCCGTGGCAAAAAACTACCAACTCGTGAAACCGCTCGCTTCGCCCGCGCTAAACCCGAATCTGACCGGTTGGGCCCACGAATCAGTTGCCACCGTGGCCAACCAACGCAGACGCGCCGTTAACGGCGGGCAGCGGGCGGCGTAGGGCAGCAACGGCGCGGGGCTAGGCAGCGGTGGGCGTGGGTGGCTCCGATGCAGCGCTCGCGGGCCTTCGCCGGCAGCAGCAGTCCGGAGCGGGGCAGCTGGCGGGTGGCGGGCGCTGGCGGCAGCAGGCTGAGGCGCGACCCTGGGTAGCTACAGACCAGGCGAGCGCGTGGCCGGGGAGGTCAGGGCGTGCCCCGGGCGCAGCGGGGGCACACGGGCTCATGGCGAACGCGACAGGAGCAGCGAGCGGATGCGGTGAGTGCGGCCTCCTGTATCGATGACAGATGGGAGTGGATTGAGCTGGGAAACAAAGGGGAATCGACAGAGGAGCTCATCGCGAGCTCGGAGGCGCAGTCGGGGAGGCCGGAGGTGGACCGGAGCCGCAGCAACGACGACGAAGGCCCGCGAGCGTTGCGTCGGAGCCGCCCACACCCACCGCTACCTAGCCCAGCCGCATCGCTGCCCTACGCCGCCCGCTGCCGGCCTCAGACGCGCCGTTGACGGCCGTTAACGCGTGGCGGGCGTCGGTTGGCCATGGTGGCAACTGATTCATGGGCCCAACCGGTCAGATTCGGGTTTAGCACGGGCGAAGCAAGCAGTTTTGCAAGTTGGTAGTTTTTTGCCACGGATTAAGACAAAAGTGGTAGTTTTCCGCACAAAATCGTAAAGTGGTAGTTTTTCGTCGCGTTTCCGTCAAATGTGGTAGTTTTTGGTTAAATACTCGTCCAGATATGAGGGCTGATGGGATCAAGGTAAAAGAGAAGCCCAGACCTGATAATGTAGCCTGTAGCGGCTAGAGACCCCTGACACACCTCCGCCGCTGGTCAACCATGGGTCAGCCGCGCCGAGGCGTGCCGAGCGAAGGGATGAAGAGGCCGACGAGAGAGTGTACATGTGCGGAGAAGCTCCAGCGGAGGGAGCCGCAAATAACTGCAGGGCGGAGGACTGGCTTCGCATAGCCGGTCATCATGGCCTCCTTCCATACGTGACGGCTGAGGGTAAGATGAGATTCGCACGACTGCTCGCTGCCGCCTCCTTCAATCCATGATGGTAGAGTAGCTCGGGAGGTCGGGCTATGGCCAACCAAGAGAGGGAGGGCGCCGCCTGGTCGTGGGGAGAAGAGAGAGCCCGGTGGTTCGGGTTCGTGCAGAAGAGATCTGGAGATGGAGACGGACAGGTCAGGTCGGGGAGAAGGTGGAGAACCTGTGGGTTATCTTGGTTTTCTCGCTACATGGGTTTCTATTTCGTGTGATATTTTTTTTTGAGCAAGGCGGGAAGATCGATCGAGGTGGGCAGCGAAGGAGGTCAAACGATCACGACGTTCGTCCAGTCGACTGGACGTTAGCAACAGATCCGCACGCATTATCCCGCGATCCACTTCTCACGTCTCATCGCTATCTCCGATTTTTCTGGCGCACAACGATCCCACCATTCTCTCACTTTTTTTTTTGTGTCGTAGAAAAAACATGGTAAAAAGGTTGTTTGACACAGGAATCAAACTCATTAGCTCTTGGTCCATCATAACTTGTGTCGTATCCACCTGGTCTAGATTCAATTTGTGATTACAAAGAAGTTTCATAGGTATTTATACTTCTACACACACGATCATAAATATTCCCTTTTACAATTTTTCTTCCCTTTTGTACACAGTAATTCATCTATCACAGACCTAATAACTCACAAACACGGTTGTAACTTTCGACCCGAGGAAAAAATATTGATGTAACACATCCCCATAATTTATTTGTAAAAAGAGCATGGTAATTATATGCCATGAAACTCATACCTCACTCACAAACATCGTGATAACTTTTGACCGGAAGAAAAAATATTGTTGTAACACATCCCAATAACTTATTTGTAGAAAGAGCATGGTAATTTATATGACATGAATCTGGAAACTCACGCATAAAAGTTGTGGTGACTTTTTGACCACATGAAAAAAAAATGTTGTAACACACCCCAAATACCATCTCTATAAAGAGCATGGTAAACCCACTCACAAACACTGCGGTAACTTTTGGTCCAAAGAAGAAAAGTTGTTGTAACACACACCAATAACTTCTCTACAAAAGGGCATCATAATTTATATGCCACAAACCTGATAACTCATGCACAAACACGATGGTACCTCACGCACAACAACATTTCTCCAAAGTAAAAAAAGTTACCGTGGTGTTTGTACCTAAGTTATTAGAACTGTGGTGTGTATACTACCCTGGTATTTACACAAAAGTTACATTATCATGTCTTCGGGACACAAAAAATATCATTTTATTTGCACAAAATTATCATGGTATATGTTACAACAACTATCCCCATCCCCACACCCGTCGCCAAAGAACTATGGTGCGTAAGTTATCAGGTCTGCGGCCTGTGAGTTACTGTGCTATTAGCATAAAAGTTATTGTGGGTATGTTTCATCACCCCCTTCTCCAAAGTAATCAGGACCGGACACATAAGTTATCAGGTTTGCAATGTGTGAGTTACCATGCTATTCACATAAAATTTATCAGGGGATATTTCATCAACCCCTCCCCCCTCCCCCCGCCAAAGTTATGAGGAACAGAGTGCATAAGTTATCATGTATGTGATGTGTACCATGTTCTTCATGTAGAAGTTACTGGGGGGTATTCCATCAACCCCCCCCTCGTCGTCAAAGTTTTCACGTCGGGGTACATAAGTTATTAGGTCTACAATGTGTGAGTTATCATGCTATCCAGTATTCACACAAAAGTTACCTGGGGTACATAGGTTGCATACTTTTCATCATACGTGAGTTATCAGGTCCGATATAAGTGTACAACCATGTTATTTACACCAAAGTTACCGGGGTATATTTTTTAACAACTTTTATCTTGGGGGTGAAAAAGTACCCGTGGTATTTGTACATGAGTTATCATCGCTGATGTGTATATATTACCAGGCTATTTACAATGAAGTTATAGTGGGTATATTTTTCAACAACTTTTATCTCAGAGTCGAACTTTACCGTGGTGTTTGTACGTGAGTTATCAACTTTTATCCCTGGCCATTTAAAAAAAATCACGGTTCAAAGTTATCATGCAATTTGTACCTAAGTTATCAGGTCAAAAAGCCTATATTATCATGCTATTTACATAAAAAATATCGGTGATATATTTTTCCCTCCAATCAGAGTTACCACGGTGTTTGGTATTCGAATGTCAGTTATTAGGCCACAATGCATGGGCTAGTTAGTCTTTTAATAGAGCAAATGTTCATCAATGTCTAGGTATTAAAACAAGTTTTGACTTGAACTCACAACAAGAAGTAATTGTACCTGGATTGGTTAGCTCGGTAAACTCACTAGTAGATTTTTTACGCTATTTTCTACTTGAAAGTCAAGCTGAAGTGGCACTAGAAAAACTTCCAAAATTGCTCATTTGATCACGATCCGGAAATCACGCCATCTATTTCCTTTCCCACTAATAAAACACTCTAAAATCGAGCCCATAAAAACTTTCTAAAAATAGCTCCCGCGATAAGATCCGACAATTACGTAGAAAAAATCGCGCCAGAGATCGGGATCGAGAAAAATGCGCCCGCGCGATCACTCCAATACAAAAAAAACCGTCCTGAAATCACGGCCGAAAGATCTGAAACAAACGACATCGGATGTGTGCGGATCTGTTGCAAACTGCCAGTCGGCAGGAATTTAGCATTCTCGCTTAATTAAACATGAACATATACCACGTAGTACAGACGACACTAGAGAGAGAGAGAGAGATTTCTCCAGAAAGGAAAATCGTTGTGAGACCATGCTTAGAGCATCGCCAGCAGGCGCACAACGCACAGCGCGTGAAAATGACCTTTACAGCGTCGAAATAGCAACTTTTTACGCGCAGCAGAGCGCTGGCTCCAGCGGCCGCTGCAAAATATTGCACGTGCGAGCCGCTCCAGCCGACGCTGCAAAAAAACAGTGCGTGCGTGATACGTCTCCAACGTATCTACAATTTATGAAACATACATGCTATATTATTATTTGTTTTGAATGTTTATGAACTTTATTACACTTTTATATTACTTTTGGGACTAACCTACTAACCGGAGGCCCAACCCATATTACTGCTTTCTTGCCTATTTAGTGTTTCGAAGAAAAGTAATATCAAACGAAGTCCAAACGGAATGAAACCTTCAGGAGCGTGATTTTTGGAACGAACATGATCCTAGAGACTTGGAGTACAAGCCAGGGAAGCTTCGAGGAGGCCAGGAGATAGGACGGTGCGCCTAACCCCCCTGGGCGCGCCACCCTGTCTCGTGGGCCCCTCGAGGCTCCCCGGCCGACTTCTATATATTCCCATATACCCTAAAATCATCGAACACGAAGATAGATCGGGAGTTCCGCCGCCGCAAGCCTCTGTAGCCACCAAAAACCTCTCGGAAGCCCGTTTCGGCACCCTGCCGGAGGGGGGGATCCCTCACCGGTGGCCATCTTCATCATTCCGGCGCTCTCCATGACGAGGAGGAAGTAGTTCACCCTCGGGGCTGAGGGTATGTACCAGTAGCTATGTGTTTGATCTCTCTCTCTCGTGTTCTCTCTATGGCACGATCTCGATGTATTGTGAGCTTTGTTATTATAATTGGATCTTATGATGTTTCTCCCCCTCTACTCTCTTGTAATGGATTGATTTTTCCCTTTGAAATTATCTTATCGGATTGAGTCTTTAAGGATTTGAGAACACCTGATGTATGTCTTGTCGTGCGTATCTGTGGTGACAATGGGATATCACGTGATCCACTTGATGTATGTTTTGGGGATCAACTTGCAGGTTCCGCCCATGAACCTATGCATAAGGGTTGACACACGTTTTCGTCTTGACTCTCCGGAAGAAGGTTTGGGGCACTCTTTGAAGTATTTTGTGTTGGTTGAATAGATGAATCTGAGATTGTGTGATGCATATCGTATAATCATGCCCACGGATACTTGAGGTGACAATGGAGTATCTAGGTGACATTACGGTTTTGGTTGATTTGTGTCTTAAGGTGTTATCTAGTATGAACTCTATGATAGATCGAACAGAAAGAATAGCTTCATGTTATTGTACTACGGACTCTTGAATAGATAGAACAGAAAGGATAACTTTGAGGTGGTTTTGTACCCTACCATAATCTCTTCGTTTATTCTCCGCTATTAGTGGCTTTGGAGTGACTCTTTGTTGCATGTTGAGGGATACTTATATGATCCAAGTATGTTATTATTGTTGAGAGAACTTGCACTAGTGAAAGTATGAACCCTATGTCTTGTTTCCTACCATTGCAATACCGTTTACGCTCACTTTTATCACTTGTTACCTTGCTGTTTTTATATTTTCAGATTACAAAGTATGAACCCTAAGGTTTATCAATCCGTGGGAGGCGTAGGATGAAGATAGTCTCTCTCAAGCAACCCTGCAACCAAATAACAAAGAGTCTCTTGTGTCCCCAACACACCCAATACAATGGCAAATTGTATAGGTGCACTAGTTCGGCGAAGAGATAGTGATACAAGTGCAAGATGGATGGTAGAAGTGAGCACAAACGGTATTTCAATGATAGGAAACAAGGCCTAGGGTTCATACTTTCACTAGTGCAAGTTCTCTCAACAATAATAACATAGATAGATCATATAACAATCCCTCAACATGCAACAAAGAGTCACTCCAAAGCCACTAATAGCGGAGAACAAACAAAGAGATTATGGTAGGGTACGAAACCACCTCAAAATTATCCTTTCTGTTCTATCTATTCAAGAGTTCGTAGTAAAATAACATGAAGCTATTCTTTCCACTCAATTTATCATAGAGTTCATACTAGAATAACACCTTAAGACACAAATCAACCAAAACCCTAATGTCACCTAGATACTCCATTGTCACCTCAAGTATCCGTGGGCATGATTATACGATATGCATCACACAATTCCAGATTCATCTATTCAACCAACACAAAGTACTTCAAAGAGTGCCCCGAAGTTTCTACTGGAGAATCAAGACGAAAACGTGTGCCAACCCCTATGCAGAGGTTCATGGGCGGAACCCGCAAGTTGGTTACCAAAACATACATCAAGTGTCACATGATATCCCATTGTCACCACAGATAAGCACGGCAAGACATACATCAAGTGTTCTCAAATCCTTAAAGACTCAATCTGATAAGATAACTTCAAAGGGAAAACTCAATTCATCACAAGAGAGTAGAGGGGGGAGAAACATCATAAGATCCAACTATAATAGCAAAGCTCGCGATACATCAAGATCGTGCCATAGAGAGAACAGGAGAGAGAGAGAGAGAGATCAAACACATAGCTACTGATACATACCCTCAGCCCCGAGGGTGAACTACTCCCTCCTCGTCATGGATAGCATTGGGATGATGAAGATGGCCACCGGTGATGGGTTCCCCCTCCGGTAGGGTGCTGGAATGGGCTCCCGAGAGGTTTTTGGTGGCTATAGAGGCTTGCGGCGGCAGAACTCCTGATCTATCTTGATATTCGATGTTTTTAGGATATGTAGGCTTATATAGGCAAAAGAAGTCGGTCGGGGAAGCCTCGAGGGGCCCACGAGAGGGTAGGGCGCGCCCAGGGGGTGGGCGCGCCCCCCTATCTCGTGACCTCCTCGAGGATCTTCTAACGTGAACTCCAAGTCTCGCGGATCATATTCTTCCTAAAAATCATGCTTCCGAAAGTTTCATTCCGTTTGGACTCCGTTTGATATTCCTTTTCTTCGAAATACTGAAACAGGCAATAAAACAACAATATGGGTTGGGCCTCTGGTTAGTAGGTTAGTCCCAAAAGTAATATAAAAATGTATAATAAAGCCCGTAATCATTCAAAACAGATAATAAAATAGTATGAATGCTTCATAAATTATAGATATGTTGGAGACGTATCAGCATCCCCAAGCTTAATTCCTACTCGTCCTCGAGTAGGTAAATGATAAAGAAAGAATTTATGAAGTGTGAATGCTACAAGGTGCACAAGTTTGATCAATGATAATTTCAATCACCTTTTCTAGCACGATTATATGTCATAACAGTAGTTCATCTCACAAAACTTCTCACGAACCAGTAACAAGCTATTCACATGTTAAAGCATAGATCATAAAATTTCTTGAAAACTAGCAAACTTCATTCTTAGTCATCAAACAATTGCAATTCATCTTATTTTGAGGAATAGCAAACTCCACATACTCAACTATCATATAGTCTTCTACAATTGCTAACACTCAAGCAATACTTGTGGTTATGAAGTCTTAATCAAACACTGAGAAAGATAGGGGCTTATAGTGTTTCCTCCCAACGTATTCACCTTTGGGTGATGTCAATAATAATAGTTCATGCTAACTTACATTCAATTGGATATATATATCAGGATCACCCCAACACAAAGTGCTTTCCAAAGGATAAAATGAAAAAGGGAAAGGTGAAGATCACCTTGACTCTTGCATAAAGTAAAAGACATAAAGTAAAAGATAGGCCCTTCGCAGAGGGAAGCAGAGGTTTTCATGCACTTTTAGGGTTGGATACACAAACTCTTAATGCGGAAGAATGTCACTTTATATTGCCCCTTGTATATGGACCTTTATAATGCAGTCCGACGCTTTTATTGCTTCCATAACAAGATCGTACAAAGCTTATTTTCTTCGCACTAATAACTCATGCATATTTAGAGAGCAATTTTTATTGCTTGCACTGATGACAACTTACTTGAAGGATGTTACTCAATCCATAGGGAGATATGGAGGACTCTCATGGCAGAAACTGGGTTTAAGGATATTTGGAAACACAAGTAGTATCTCTACTTGGTGCAAGGAATTTTGGCTAGCATGAGGGGGAAAGTCAAGCTCAACATGTTTGAATGATCCATGACAATATACTTTAACTGAGATGTGAGAAAACATAACCCGTTATGTTGTCTTCCTTGTCCAACATTAACTCTTTAGCATGTCATACTTAATGAGTGCTCACAATTATAAAAGATGTCTAGGATAGTATATTTATATGTGAAATCTCTTTTCCCTCAATATTCTTTCATGAATTGTTCAAATGACCAATACAATGCTTGCTAACCTTCAATAAATTTACAACCTCTACTTCTTAGATGTGAAGTCATTACTCCCCATGGGATAAGCAAATAAGACATATATAATTTCAGATTGATGACGTTCAACTCATTCAACCATTTACTCATAGGATATAAGTGAAGCACACGAGTAAATGACAAACTACTCCAAAAAGATATAAGTGAAGATCAACGAGTAGCTAATAATTATGTAACTATGCGAAGACTCTTTCTCATTTAAGAATTTTAGATCTTGGTATTGTATTCAAACAGCAAGCAAAACAAAATAAAATGACATTTCAAGGATAGCACAACTCATGTGAAGAAGCAAAAACTTAGGCTCAACCGATACTAACCGATAGTTGTTGAAGAAGAAAGGTGGGATGTCTAACGGGGCATCCCCAAGCTTAGATGCTTGAGACTTCTTGAAATATTAGCTTGGGGTGCCTTGGGCATCCCCAAGATTGAGCTTTTGTGTCTCCTTAATTCCTCTCATATCATGGGTTCTCTTCTTTTTATCAAAAGCTTCATCCACAACAAACTCAACAAGAAATCGTGAGATAGGTTAGTATAAACCAATGCAAAACCTTATCATTTTCTACTGTAACAAATCACTTAAATTATTATTCAACATTGCATAATAAATGTCTCTGCATATTTAATACTCATATCCTCAAATAGGATCATTAAACAAGCAAACATATGCAAACAATGCAAACATAACAGCAATCCGCCAAAACAGTATAGTCTGTAAAGAATGCAAGATTCATCATACTTCCCTAACTCCAAAAATTATGAGAGAAAATTACCACTGTAATAAATTTATCAGAGTTCAAAATGCAAAAAGTTTCAACATTATACCATGCACTGACTTTTCTAGGGAATTTTTGCAACAACGGTAAACTTTCTGTTTTCAAACAGCAACATGTATACTAGCAAAATAAGCATGGTAAAGGCTATCCTTGACATTTTTATTGAAACTAAAGATGAAAAACATTATTATAAATAACAGCAAGCAAAAACTAACAAAAGGAAATGACGCTCCAAGCAAAACACATATCATGTGGTGAATAAAAATATAGCTCCAAGTAAAGTTACCGATGAACGAAGACGAAAGAGGGGATGCATTCCGGGGCTTCCCCAAGCTTAGGCTCTTGCCAATCTTTATTCCATAGTCCATCAAATCTTTATCCAAAACTTGAAAACTTCAACCACACAAAACTCAACACAAAACTCGTAAGCTCCGTTAGTAAAAGAAAACAAACCACCACTTTAAGGTACTGCAATGAACTCATTATTTATTCATATTGGTGTAATATCTACTGTATTCTAACTTCTCTATGGTTCATACCCTCCGATACTACTGATAGATTCATCAAAATAAGCAAACAACACAATGAAAACAGAATCTGTCAAAAACAGAACAGTTTGTAGTAATCTGTATGAAACGTATACTTCTGTAACTCAAACAATTCTGAAATAAATTGATGTACCTGAGTAATTTGTCTATTAACCATCTGCAAAAAGAATCAACCTAAAATCACTCTCCAGTAAAAAATGGCAGCTAATCTCGTGAGCGCAAAAGTTTCTGTTTTTTCCAGCAAGAGCACATAAACTTCACCCAAGTCTTCCCAAAGGTTCTACTTGGTACTTTATTGAAAAAAAAGCTATAAAACATGATTACTACAGTAGCATAATCATATGGACACACAAAAACAGTAAGGGTAAATATTGGGTTGTCTCCCAACAAGCGCTTTTCTTTAATGCCTTTTTCGCTAGGCATGATGATGGAAATGATGCTCACATAAAAGATAAGAATTGAAACATAAAGGGAGCATCATGAAGCATATGACTAGCACATTTAAGCCTAACCCACTTCCTATGCATATGGATTTTGTGAGCAAACAACTTATGGGAACAATAATCAACTAGCATAGGAAGGTAAAACAAGCATAGCTTCAAGATTTTCAACACATGGAGACGAAACTTGGTATTATTGCAATTCCTACAAGCATATGTTCCTCCCTCATAATAATTTTCAGTAGCATCATGAATGAATTAAACAATATAACCAGCACCTAAAACATTATTTTCATGATCTACAAGCATAGAAAACTTACTACTCTCCACATAAGCAAAATTCTTCTCGTTTGGAATGGTGGGAGTATCATAAGAGACTTGAATACTGTAAATTGTTTCCACATTAAAAGAGTAATGTTCAGAAAAAGGGTAATCATACTCATGACAAGTTTTATAAATATAATCATCACTACTTTTTATAGCATAAATTTTATCACAATAATCATCATAAGTAGCAACTTCGTTCTCATCATAGTCGATTGAAACCTCTCCCAAGATAGTGGAATCATCACTAAATAAAGCTGACACTCTTCCAAATCCACTTTCATAAATATTATAAGATTCAACATCCTCCAAAATAGTGGGATCACTACTTCCTAAAGTTGACACTCTTCCAAACCCACTTTCATCAATATAATCATCATAGGTACAAGGCATGCTATCATCATAACAACTTTGCATATCAAAACTTGGGAGTAAAAAATATCATCTTCATTAAACATAGCATCCCCAAGCTTGGGAGAAACATTAATTTCAGCAAATATATTCTCAAATATTTCATCCTAATCAAACATAGCTTCCCCAAGCTTGGGCCCTTTCATATCATAAGGATAATCACTCTCATCATTAAAAATATGGATAGCACCAATAGTGAAGCAATTATCATCATCACAATGAGTAGTAGGAGCAACATCATTTGGGAGGGATACCTTTCTACCTTTGTTGCTCCTTCTTTTCTTTTTCTTCTTCACATTATGTGTGGGTTCAACCTTCCTCTTCGAGCTCCTTATTGATGAGATTGGTTGAATAGAAAGCTCCTCCTCGTTACCTGATTCATCATAAGAAATAATAGGAGGATATTGGGAAGTCTCTTCCCTTTCATTAGTATTCTCATCATCTTCTATTTGCTTTCTTTTCTTTAGGTAATTGGCAATATAAGGATTTTCAATGCAATTCACCGCACAAAACAAATACATCTTCTGTAGATCAATATCAAGGAAATGCTTAAGATTAAATTCTGGAATAGCCTTAGTTAAACATTTCAGCTCTTCATAACCCAAAAGCAATCTAAGTTAATTGTAATGGGAAAGGGAGATCAAATCATCACAATATTTGGACACGATCCGATCATAAAACAATTTGCATTGGAGATGTAAATGATCTTGTTCATTGCAAAATTCACAACGGGAAAGATATCTTAAATTCTCCGCGCTCTTATCTAGCCTTTTTTGCAACTTCTTAGTTTCTAAATACTTATGCTTCTTGCAATATATATCTTCTCTATTTGGTGTGTTCATGCAAACATGCACTCCACAAAAGTTGACATGCTTATGAGAGATATTTTCATCATGACTAGAGCAATCATCATTAGTACTAAGGATATTCAAAGAGTTCATACTAACAACATTGTAATCATGCTCATCATTCAAAGATTTAGTATCAAACATTCTATAGATTTCTTCTTCTAGCACTTGAGCACAATTTTCCTTTTCATCAAACTCACGAAAGATATTAAAAAGACGAAGCGTATGTGACAAACTTAACTTCATTTTTTGTAGTTTTTTTATAAACTACACTAGTGATAAAACAAGAAACAAAAATATTCAATTGCAAGATCTAAAGATATACCTTCAAGCACTCACCTCCCGGGCAACAGCGCCAGAAAATAGCTTGATGTCTACTACACAACCTTCTTCTTGTAGACGTTGTTGGGCCTGCAAGTGCACAGGTTTGTAGGACAGTAGCAAAATTCCCTCAAGTGGATGACCTAAGGTTAATCAATCCGTGGGAGGCGTAGGATGAAGATGGTCTCTCTCAAACAACCCTGCAACCAAATAACAAAGAGTCTCTTGTGTACCCAACACACCCAATACACTAGTAAATTGTATAGGTACACTAGTTCGGCGAAGAGATGGTGATACAAGTGTAATATGGATAGTAGATAAAGGTATTTGCAATCTGAAATTATAAAAACAGCAAGGTACTAATGATAAAAGTGAGCACAAACGGTATTGCAATGATAGGAAACAAGGCCTAGGGTTCATACTTTCACTAGTGCAAGTTCTCTCAACAATAATAACATAGATAGATCATATAACAATCCCTCAACATGCAACAAAGAGTCACTCCAAAGCCACTAATAGAGGAGAACGAACGAAGAGATTATGGTAGGGTACAAAACCACCTCAAAGTTACCCTTTTTGTTCTATCTCTTCAAGAATTCGTAGTAAAATAACATGAAGCTATTCTTTCCGCTCAATCTATCATAGAGTTCATACTAGAATAACACCTTAAGACACAAATCAACCAAAACCCTAATGTCACCTAGATACTCCATTGTCACCTCGAGTACCCGTGGGCATGATTATACGATATGCACCACACAATTCTAGATTCGTCTATTCAACCAACACAAAGTACTTCAAAGAGTGCCCCGAAGTTTCTACTGGAGAGTCAAGACGAAAACGTGTGCCAACCCCTATGCATAGGTTCATGGGCGGAACCCGCAAGTTCGTTACCAAAACATACATCAAGTGTCACATGATATCCCATTGTCACCACAGATAAGCACGGCAAGACATACATCAAGTGTTCTCAAATCCTTAAAGACTCAATCCGATAAGATAACTTCAAAGGGAAAACTCAATTCATCACAAGAGAGTAGAGGGGGGAGAAACATCATAAGATCCAACTATAATAGCAAAGCTCGCGATACATCAAGATCGTGCCATAGAGAGAACACGAGAGAGAGAGAGAGATCAAACACATAGCTACTGGTACATACCCTCAGCCCCGAGGGTAAACTACTCCCTCCTCATCATGGATAGTGCCCGGATGATGAAGATGGCCACCGGTGATGGGTTCCCCTTTCGGCAGGGTGCCGGAACAGGCTCCCGAGAGGTTTTTGGTGGCTACAGTGGCTCGCGGTGGCGGAACTCCTGATCTATCTTGATATTCGATGGTTTTAGGGTATGTAGGCTCATATAGGCAAAAGAAGTCGGTCGGGGGAGCCTCGAGGGGCCCATGAGAGGGTAGGGCGCGCCCAGGGGGGTGGGCGCGCCCCCTATCTCGTGGCCTCCTCGAGGATCTTCTGACGTGAACTCCAAGTCTCCCGGATCATATTCTTCCTAAAAATCACGCTCCTGAAGGTTTCATTCCGTTTGGACTCCGTTTGATATTCCTTTTCTTGGAAATACTGAAACAGACAATAAAACAGCAGTATGGGCTGGGCCTCCGGTTAATAGCTTAGCCCAAAAGTAATATAAAAGTGTATAATAAAGCCCGTAATCATTTGAAACAGATAATAAAATAGCATGAATGCTTCATAAATTATAGATACGTTGGAGACGTATCAACGAGGAGGGAGTAGTTCACCCTCGGGGCTGAGGGTATGTACTAGTAGCTATGTGTTTGATCTCTCTCTCGTGTTCTCTCTATGGCACGATCTTGATGTATTGCGAGCTTTGCTATTATAGGTTGATCGTATGGTGTTTCTCCCCCTCTACTCTCTTGTAATGGATTGATTTTTCCCTTTGAAGTTATCTTATCAGATTGAGACTTTAAGGATTTGAGAACACTTGATGTATGTCTTGCCGTGCATATCTGTGGTGACAATGGGATATCACGTGATCCACTTGATGTATGTTTTGGTGATCAACTTGCGGGTTCCGCCCATGAACCAATGCATAAGGGTTGGCACACGTTTTCATCTTGACTATCCGGTAGAAGCTTTGGGGAACTCTTTGAAGTACTTTGTGTTGGTTGAATAGATGAATCTAAGATTCTGTGATGCATATCGTATAATCATGCCCACGGATACTTGAGGTGACAATGGAGTATCTAGGTGACATTAGGGTTTTGATTGATTTGTGTCTTAAGGTGTTATTTTAGTATGAACTCTATGATAGATCGAACGGAAAGAAAAGCTTCATGTTATTTTACTACGGACTCTTGAATAAATAGAACAGAAATGATAACTTTGAGGTGGTTTCGTACCCTACCATAATCTCTTCGTTTGTTCTCCGCTATTAGTGGCTTTGGAGTGACTCTTTGTTGCATGCTGAGGGATAGTTATATGATCCAAGTATGTTATTATTCTTGAGAGAACTTGCACTAGTGAAAGTATGAACCCTATGCCTTGTTTCCTACCATTGCAATACCGTTTACGCTCACTTTTATCACTTGTTACCTTGCTGTTTTTATATTTTCAGATTACAAAAACCTATATATATACCATAAATCTTGCAATTGTATCACTATCTCTTTGCCAAACTAGTGTACCTATACAATTTGCCATTGTATTGGGTGTGTTGGGGACATAAGCGACTCTTTGTTATTTGGTTGCAGGGTTGCTTGAGAGAGACCATCTTCATCCTACGCCTCCCACGGATTGATAAACCTTAGGTCATCCACTTGAGGGAAATTTGCTACTGTCCTACAAACATGTGCACTTGCAGGCCCAACAACGTCTACAAGAAGAAGGTTGTGTAGTAGACATCAGTGCGACCAGCAGAAACAACATTTGACACTGAAATAGAACCATGAAAATCAAACACATAAAATCAACAATAAATAGTTAAATTTATTCCAATACAACAAATAGTTCAACAATACAACATCAACAACACAACATCAAACATACAAATCATTAGTTTTGTCGGTCATTTCATGCCCACTACTCCTCGATTAGATCCTTTTGAAGATCATCATGCATTTCGGCACGCCGAATGGCATGATAGGGGGCAACAAATCGGGCCACCCTCGCAGCCCTCCGCCGCACTCGCATAGGACATCCCAAGAGCTCATACTGAGAGTAGCCTAAATCTTGGCCATGCTCATTCTCAATGATCATGTTATGCATGATCACGCATGCATGCATGATGTACCAAAGGATCTTTTAATCCTACAATCTAGCCGGTCCTCTCATAATAGCAAGTTGGGCTTGAAAAATCCCAAAAGCTCTCTCCACATCTTTCCTAGCCGTCGCCTGAGCATTGTGGAAATCAAGATTTTTCTTACCTTCCGGTTTTTTTCAACGACTTCACAAATGTTTGCCACTTTGGGTAGATGCCATCCGCAAGATAGTATCCATAGTTGTATGTATGGCCATTTGCTACAAACTGCGCTGGTGACAGTTCACCATATGCAATCTTATTCATGAGTGGTGACCGATTAAGAACATTGATGTCATTCAAAGATCTAGGCATTCCAAAAAAGCATGTCAAATCCAAGTCTCTTGATTGGCCACCGCTTCAAGGATTATAGTGGAGCCCTTTTTCTGGCCGTGGAATTGTCCATGCCATGCCTTAGGACAGTTCTTCCAACTCCAATGCATGCAATCTATTGAGCCAAGCATACCTGAGAACCCGCTAGCTTTGTTTATCTCCAAAAGCCTTGCGGCGTCTCAGCATTGAGGGCTCATAAATACTCCGGACCAAACACTTGCACAATTCCGACTGCGATGCGCCGAAGCGCTTGACACACATGATGGCTTGATTCTCATCCATGGCCAAGTGGCCATCAACTAGATCAGCCAGAATATCATATGCCAACATACGCAAAGCGGCCGTCACCTTTTGAAAGGTGCTATGCTCGAGTTCTTCGGCGTCATTCCTCTTTTGTTGAAAAACCTGATCGTGTCTCGCCAGTTTCTCTGCAATGCACCTGAACAACTCGGTGCTCATCCTAAAATGACGCCGGAAGTACGACTCGGGGTATACGGGGTTATCCACAAAATAGTGCCTCATCAATATGTTGTCGGCATTGATCTTATCCCTTCAAATTTTATGACGACCCATAATCGAACCACCATGCTTTGGTTTTTTATTGATGTGCATAGCTAGGATAATTGCAAGGTCCTTGTCGTGGAATTGTCACGGCAGATGTCCTTAGTGTCAGGACTTAGTCGCGAGGCTAACGCATCTATGTGGTAGCTTGAGAGGGGTTGAGCGGAATCGAGAGACGCAACACAAGACAGGGATTTAGACAGCTTTGGGCCCCGGGAAAATCATCCGGTAAAAACCCTACATGCTGTTTGAGGCTAGGTCTCATTATCATCACGAGGGAGTCGCCGTAAACCGGCTCTCCTCTTTGTGTCTAGCCCTAAGATTGTTTCTTCTTGCTTGTAGCTTGTTCCTCTTTGGGGAGCCCTGTCCCTCCTTATATATGTTGAAGGGGCGGGTTACATGTGGAGTCCTATTAGGATTAGGACTAGTCTATCTCTAATGCAAACTGGATACAAGTCTTGGTCTTAACTCCTTGTAAGGTAAATATTCCTCATGCCTTTCCTCTTAAACCGGCCCACAATAGTTGAACCGGCCTTCATGAACCGCCAGACGGGCCACCGGATCTTGTCGCTCCTCTGACCTCTTCGCTGGGTCACCAGTGTGTTACAGCGTCCTGGCGGGTTGCTGGTAAATTGCCAGGTCTGGGCGGGTCACCAGATGAATATCGCCTAGTGCCAGCGGGACCTCAAATAAACCGCCAAGTCTGGCCGGGTTAACTTCCGACTGGTTTACACCGCGGGGTATATCCCCGACATTAGCCCCCAAGTTTAGCTTGGATTTATCCATGGTAAACTTATGCTGCAAAATAAACACCAGAACAAATTTGGCAGGTTGTGCTCCGGGTTAAGAATTCTTGTAGACCGGCACCTGATCGTCCTTAAGTCCTTTGTCATTTCCTCCTAGAAAATCCGGGTCAATAACCAGCTTCATACTCAAATTGCAGATGTTGGCTTCTTATAGAAAAAATATTGTAAAGAATAATCCACTTGAGTCGGCTTCCAAAGCGCCGGTTTAAGAAATATTGGTCTTGAAATACTCATCTGATATTCAACCGGTTTGAACATGCAGAACTTGCCGGTTTTATCATTGCCAAAGACTGTCGGGTTATAAAAACTTGATAATTTCGAGTCATGATTGTTGCAAACACCTGTTCATGATTGTTGCCAACGCTGGTTCATGATTATTAATGACACCAGGTTGCTGTAGCCCCCAAGTCTTTGAGCATAACAAAGTGGTGGCTTAAGACTTTGCTTCAATATAAATACTGCCACTTTCAAAGAAATCCATGTTGTTCATCCCAGTGACTAGTAAAAACTGAATACTCCATACTATGTAGCCCCCAAGTGTCGGGTTGTCATGCTTGCAGCAACCTGGGACTTGTAATTGTCTTATACTCATAAAAACTTCAACCAATGTATCCCCCAAGGGCCGGGTCATTATGCAATAATGAGCAGGGACTTTGTAGGTATAATCATGTAGATTTGAGCAAGGATGTGTAGCCCCCAAGGGCCGGCTCAGTAAGATAATATTGAGCTGGGACTTAATATATACTTCAATGAAAATAACATCATATGATGTAACCTCCATCATGGGACTTGAATCCACGTCCACAAGGTTAAGAGCCTTGTGCTTTACCAACTGAGCAGTGGGCCCTTTAATATAATGAATAAAAAGCTTTGTACCTTCAACTGTTGACAGGAGCAATTGCTAGCCCCCAAGGGCCGACTCATTATAATGTGATGAGTCGGGTCTTCAATAATATGAGCAAAAAATTACTTTGCATTAGCCCCCAAGTGTCATGGTGCATGCTTGCAGCGACATGAGACTTGCATATTTGATATAATCTCAACTTAAATAATGTAGCCCCGAAGTGCCGGGTTGTAAGCCTGCAGCAACTCGGGACTATTCCTTCAATTGTAGAATAAACCATATCCATTGATAATATGATAGCCATTGCGCTAAAGCGACTTTGAAAACCTTGATCATAATACTGGTCATTGATAACCATAATAGAAATCCAGCCATGTTTGGCTATTTGAATAATATGCCCAATGATTTATAAGCGCATGATTCCAATGGCGCAATCCAAATATATACTGGCGACTTATCGTATACGGATAATTTTTCATCATATACGGGCGACTTATCGTCTTAAAGCCAGGCCGGTTTAACAAACACCGGATAATTTATCATCATACTAGCGACACATAGTCGAAAGCCAGGCCGGTTTAATAAACGTCAGTGATTTATAATCATGCTTTATTCAACCTGTTTCTGCATACAACAAGTTTAAAGTGTCCTGGCGGTTTACCGCCGGACGGGTCATAATGCCCAACATATAACCTGAGTTTATAACCAAGGTTGCACTTAAGAATAATCAAATATGAAATATATCATACCTATGATATTGAATCACATTGCTAGTTTTACCAACTTTTTGTAGTAAGAGTGATAACCCCAATCTTGAGTAATGACAACTCCTTTCATACTGTGCCGGTTGATGATAAACCGTACCGGGTTGTGATAAACACCGATTTAACCATATATAATATTGGCGACTCGTAGTCAAACCAGACCGGGCTGATAGTCTCCGGATTATAACTTGATCCTGTATTGACAACTTGTAATTGAAAGTCAAGCCGGGTTAATGAACGCCGGTTTACTCCATAATAGGATGGTAATAGAAAATCAAACCGGGCAGATAGTCTCCGGATTAGGATTTGACCGTGTTCCGCCAATTTGTAATTGATAGTTTGAAACGGATTAACAATGTCAGTTTAAAAACGCAACAAAAATCAAATAACAGTTATGAAAAAAATATGGAAGCAAAGGCAATGATAAGACCGTTTGCAAAAAAGAGGCTTTACTGAGCCGATCAGATGGTGTTATCTTGGTCGGACACGACCAAGCTCCCAATAAGGTGTAGCTATGGTTCAAGTCAGCCAGGTCCCCAACTGAAACCGTGGCATTATGCCGATCAAGTGGCGTGGCAATGGTTCGTGTTCGACCAAGCCCTCAAGTGACTATGTGGCCTTAGGCCGATCAAGAGGCGTGACTAGTTCAGACTTGACCATGTCCCCAAGTGATCTGGTGGCTTTCGCCTATCAAGAGGTGTTGCATTGGTTCGGACACGACCAAGGCCCCAAGTGATATAATATGGTGCTTTGAAAAGCTAACCCAAGAGGTAAACCGGGGGCCGCTTTAAGACAGAACCTCCATGTAACCACGCATGATGTAAAAAAGAACAGAGACCCCTCTTTATGAAGCAGAAGCCCCCATGTGATCAATAATATGTTAGGCCAATAAGGCAGGATACCCATGTTTGAACCGCGCATCATGGCAGCAGGCCCTCTTCGGTAATTTTTAACTTTTTTGCAAGAGATAAATTCTTCTTGAACCGGGATCTTGAACCGGATATTGAGAGCTTCAAAGCTTTGTGGGGACAAATTTACCTTGATCCGGATGTTGAACCGGCTTTGAAAACTTCAAGCTTTGCTTGAGAAAGATGTCTCTTGAAGCGGATTTTAAACCAAAATCTTCATCAATATGGTAGTGTCCTCCGGAATTAGGTTATCATCCCCTCCCATGACCCAGAGTTCCCGAGTCATGTCACTGTAGCCCCCGAGTTTTAAGACTACTCGAGGAGTTGGCTTAAGACTCTCCATATTTGACCGTGATATAAACCGGTATGAGTCTTTCAACATCTCAGTGACATAATTTGTCCTGCACTAGGGAACTTGCAAGCCAGATTTTGCTCTTTTAAAGAAAGCAATATATAATATGAAATATACTGGATGGATTTCACCTGATGTGTTGAGCCGGAATTAATCCTTTGCAGAGTTGATGATCACTGCGGTAAGGTTGAAATCAATGACGGTGAGTCGGCCACGGGAGCGGACAGATGAGTCGGCCGCGGTGTTGTAAACCGGTGCAGACGAGCAAGTCAACCGCAGGAGCAGCAAGCCACTCGGACGCTGAGTCGGCCACGGGGGTGGACGGGTAAGTCGCCCGTCACATTGTAAGCCGGCACAGACGTGTGAATCGGCCGGCGCGTTGATGTAGATCGGACCGCAGGGGCGGCGGCTTGCACCCACCTATTGAACAGTAAGCGGTCGCCGATGCCGTTGCATGATTATGCTACCGCACACTCCATGAATATGGCATTATACCATCTTTATGATGAATCATTGTTCTGCACACAAAGGCGTACATACCAAAGTGATTGTTTTTTGACAAAAAACAATATGCGCTAATAAAATAATCTTAGATGGATATCACCTGATATGTTAGGCTGGAAATAATCCACCATGGAGTTGATGACATCTTATGGTGAAATTGAAATCACTCACGGGTGAACCGGCCGCAATTTTCATAAGCTGGTGCGTCCAGGGAAGGTCGGCACCGGCGTTGTAAGCCGGCGCGGACAAAAGAATCGGCCGTAGTGGCGCGGGAGCGGGGGCTTGCACGCGTCCGTCGGGCGGTTTATGAGAGCAAGCGCGGCGTTGGAGCCCAGCACACGCGGGCCCGGACGGACGAATCAACTACATTGTGGTAGCCGGTGCAGGCGCTTGAGTTGGCCATGACGTTTAAACATGTGCGCACCTTATGTTAATGGCATGACATCACTTTTGTAGTGAACTTTGTCCTGCGATAAAATATATTGAAAGACAGAGTAATTGTTCTCAGAAGAATTGATATGTGCTAAAAATACTGAGAACAGATAGCACCTGACTTATTTTCCGGATGAACGCGGATACCGATACTGGATAAGCCCGGACGAAAACAGCATATGTACATCACGAGACTTGTAATCAATAAACAATGGGAAAAAGTCCATTTTAAACCTTCAACTTGTAGAGGTCAGACGAAATGAACTCTCAAGTCAAAATCCCGGTCGACTGCACCTTGAACTATACAATCCCGGGCTAAATCAAACCCTAGCACCCTTGGACCGGGATTCGTCTGGTGGGCCGGCCCATTAGAGTTGTTTTTTCGTTCAAAAATAAAAATTCCAAAGGGCGCACACCGGGAGCTCCTTTGTGACGCTGCTTGCGTGAAGAGTCGAGGGGTTCACATATACGTAGGACAACTGGGCCGGCCCATTTGGCTTTCGCGAGATGTAAAACACGAAAAAAGAAACAGACGAGAGCGATAAAAACGCTTCCGCCGGGATTCGAACTAGTAACTTCACGGTGTTGTGCGCGCTGGGCTAGCCAACTAGATCTTGTGCTAAATGTGCAACGCCACACAAAAAGAAACAGGCCAGAGGGATAAAATTTAACATTTTCTAAATATCCCAAAAAATAAAGTTCCACTGAGGGATCAAAACGAGCACCTCCTGATAGGGAACCAGGTCGCAAGCCACTATAGTAACCGGGACTTTCTGTATAAAATTGCAGTCCGGTGCATATAATGTAAGCTGCAACCAATTTAAGCATTTTTTTAAATTTCAAACATGATTTCTTTTGGAAAATGTTAATATTTTTTGAAACAAGAACACTTTTGAACAATTTTTGAAAAACAATAAGAAAAAACGAAAACATGAACATTTTAAAAAAAATTGCAATTTTTTTCAACTCCTCCAAAAATGGAAAACAATAAAACACAACGATTTAAAAATAAAAATAAATTGAAGAATGATCATTTTTCGCAAATTGCGAACAATTTTTTTGAATGCTCAGATTATTTTAAAGTATATAAAAACCGGCCCATTTGGAGCTATTGAATAGCAGGCGCGCAAAAAAATATAGAAAAGTTCTGCCGGAGGGACTCAAACTCGCAACCTCAGTCTTGCTAACTGCTGGAACTTGCCAACCAAACTAGTGACTTCAACTGATAGTCTCATGGCGCGAAACGTTATGTATCGAAGTTCTTTTGAATATTTGTGAAAATTATGCACTTTAGATTTTGTAATATCCTTTGAAAATTTTCTTAATGTACGATGAACATTTTAGATTATACACAATGAACATTTTGGAAGAACTATAAATATATGTGTTGAACAGTTGTAATATACGTTAAACATTCCTAAATATACAATGAACATTTTTGTAACAGGCAATGAACTTTGTATAATATAGGGAAAAAGAAACAGTAAAAATAAAAAAAATCATAAAAAAGAAAATATTATAAATATAAATATAAAAAGAAAAAGAAAAACGAAAATAAAAAAGAACCAGCAAAAAAAACTAGAAAAAGAACAAATAACGAACGGAAAAACGAAAGCAACAACGCGCAGCACGCGCTGCGGCGAACTGGGCCGGCCCACCCACGGGCGCTGCGGGCTTTTCCTCCCCAAATCCCGGTCATTTTTGCCACGCTAACAATCCCTGTTTGGGAAATGACCCGAAGGTTCGATTTAGATCGGGATTGCAGAGTTCAAGGTGCAATCGACCGGGATTTCGACTTGAGAGTTTGTTTCGCCCGACCTGTACCAGTTCAAGGTTTGAAATGGACTTTTTCCATAAACAATGTGGTGGAGCTTTTTTGTCTTCTCCGTCATTTGTGCATGCGCCTGACCGGAGCTCTTTCTCTCTCTTTTTTTAATCAACTTTATCACCTTTCCCTCCATCCATCCACGGAGACGTATCTCGTCGCATCACATTCCTGTTTTCAACATACTCTCCTTCTCTTTCTTCTCTCTCTTCTTGCTGACAGAATAATGGACAGGAGCAGCCAGCTGCAGACACCGGTGAGGCACGCAGAGGCTTGAAGGCTGTGAGGTGAGCGGGCGAAGATGAGGCCGGCTGCTCGGAGCGGCGGCTCGCAGCGCAGCAGGGGCGGCTTGGAAACGTGCCGGCGAACACGCAATAGTGATGCAGAGTCGGAGTCAGGCGACCCGCCAGCCAGCGGCGACTTGGAGCGATGAAGGCGAGGTCATGGCAATAGAGGCAGGGGCGGCTTGACAAGGTACGACACAGTTCAGGGGCGCACCGACGACTTGCAGCAACGACAGTACACGGTTGATGAGGCGAATCCATGTGACGGCGGCTCAGGCAGGCGCGAGGGCGCACCAGCGGCAGCCCGGTGGCCATGTCAGAGGGGCACCGACAACTGAGGCAGACCGTGGCTTGGCGCTGCTGCGTTTGAAGCGGCGACGACTTACAATGGCGGCCGAAGCAAGCCCGCGGCAGCCTGGACAGGCGCGAAACAGTGGCTCAATACGCCGGTGATTTAAAGCAAAGGCGCACCTCACAGTGGCGGCTCGGAGGCAACGCCGATGAAAGAGACGGCAGGCCAGCGGCTTAAGGGCAAAGCCACAGTCATCAGACGGCGGCGGTTCACAACCCAGGCAGAGGCGGAAACCGGCGGGTCAGTGCCCGCGTGCTCAAGGCACGGCGACAGCGGCCACAGGGCGGCTCAACATGAGGCCGGTGACTCAGCGGCCACAGTGTTGTTGCTGGTTGTACTCCTAACTCCATCATAAGTCGTTGAAGGACAGGGAGTAGAGCCACACCCAAATCGTTAACACTTTGACTGAAACGTTGGGGATGTATTTGGTAAGTCTTGGACTTGTACATTTTTTTGGGTATGTGGAGGATGAATCTGATTTCTTGTCTGACCGCGATGACGACTCGGACTCCTTTGTCTGCGACTCCGGCGCTATCTCGTGCAGTTATGCCCCGTGTGCTAGCTTCTTTGTCTCCACTGACGGTTGATGCGGATCTGGAACACGGCGGCTCAGGTGGATTGCAGCTTGCATGCACACGTGATACACAGAAAAAATTGACTCGTGACTTGACGTGTTGATACACGTTGTTGACAGTAGTAGATTTTGTCTTGGCTGGTATGATGATCGTTGTGTGGGCGGCGCATCGCCGATCTTTCTAAAATATGATGGATCACCCATAGCTGATGTACGCCGCCGCCAAAGAACTTTTCCCTCCGATCTGATTTATGCAGATGCTGAAACCGTTTCAATCTCGACGGATGAACGCAAAGTTGACGTAGATCCTTCCGCACCCGCTTTTTGTCATCTGGCCCATTGTGTTCTTCTCGAACCCTAAAAAAGCTCCCTTCAAGAACTCAACACGAGGGAGTCGCCGTAAACCGGCTCTCCTCTTTGTGTCTAGCCCTAAGATTGTTTCTTCTTGCTTGTAGCTTGTTCCTCTTTGCGGAGCCCTGCCTCTCCTTATATATGTTGAAGGGGCGGGTTACATGTGGAGTCCTATTAGGATTAGGACTAGTCTATCTCTAATGCAAACCGGATACAAGTCCTGGTCTTAACTCCTTGTAAGGTAAATATTTCTCATGCCTTTCCTCTTAAACCGGCCCACAATAGTTGAACCGGCCTTCATGAACCGCCAGACGGGCCACCGGGTCTTGTCGCTCCTCTGACCTCTCCGCCGGGTCACCAGTGAGTTACAACGTCCTGGCGGGTTGCTGGTAAATTGCCAGGTCTGGGCGGGTCACCAGATGAATATCGCCAAGTGCCAGCGGGACCTCAAATAAACCGCCAAGTCCGGCCGGGTTAACTTCCGGCCGGTTTACACCGCGGGGTATATCCCCGACAGTCCTCCTCCTCTTCAATATCGAATTCTTCGTCGGAAGAATCATATGACAAACTCATCTACGATATTAAATTTAAACTAGTCTATAAAACTAGAAAAAACATGCACCAAATTCATGTACAAAATGTGAAGTTGAAGCAATACATACCTTGCAAGCATTTTGTTGAACACATTGTGGGCGTCGTGCGGTAGTGGGCGGCCGGGCGCTGTTCGTCGGAGGAATGGCACGCTCGAGGGGGGGGGCATCGACTAGAGGAGGTGGAGGAAGCAGCGGCGGTGCTGGGATAGGCCGGGGAAGCGCCGTCGGGTCGCCGGAGCAAATGGGGAGGTGCGGGCAGCGGCACCAGCGCGTGGATATGGCGGTTGGTGGAAGTCGCGCGCGAGTCATCGCTCTCCAGCGTGCGGGAGCGGGCACACGAAATAAGCGGCACGCGATGCCGTTTTGCTCCACGCGCTGAACCAATATACCGCGCGCACGTTTTTTGCGCCTCTGCTGGAGCACCCAAAACGGCTGCGCACGCGCAAATCAATCGATCTTTCCAGCGCGGAGCTAATATCGCGCGTCTGTTGGAGATGCTCTTACACAAATCTAAGAAAGGACAACATGAAAGCTGCATCGCACTATGCTTAATTGCATAAAGAAACTATATACTTGATGAGTTGGCACAGTGCATGCATGCATGCTTAGGGTAGTGGTTGGTTTTTTTTCTGAACAAAGAAAGGCGCACAAAGCACCAAATTTTTTATTCAGGTCAATAACATCTTACAACGTGAAGTACATAGCCCTGGAAATCGATATTGGAAAGGAGGGAAACTACATGGCAAGTCCTATTTGTATGAGCTGAAGCAAAACAACTAATGTCAGGTTCTATAGAACATCTAAGAACCTGCCGAGCCACATTGTGAGCTATGCCATTGATCTCTCTTGATATATGAAACACCTGTGCTTGGAGATCTTTAGTAAGAGAGAAAAATTTAGCAAGATATTTCCTGATGGACCAAGGGGTAGAATCAGCCAAAACACTTCTTTTTGCTGCCGCTTTTGCCAAGGAGAGACAATCCATGAGGAAAGTAGGCCTATAAATGTGAAGCCTGTGAGCAACTTGAGCTGCAAGAAGAAAAGCAAGGGCTTCATCTTGAAGAAGCGTGCTTGTGTTTTGGGTTGAAGCTTGAATTTGCACATTGACCTCAGCTTGATCTTGCAAAAAACAAAGAAACACTCCAACTCCAGTAGCTGTTGTTCCATGTAGAAGTCCTGGAATCTTTGAACAATTGAAAGTGGCATCAGAATAAATTTTAGCTCCTAAAATGAGAAGATCTGTCCTAGGAGTGCATCCTTGTTTAGGTAAGGTACTTATTTTATGAGAGGTAAGAAGCTGATCAGTTTGCTTATTAACATGGACTGAATTCTGTAAGTAATTATTGTGTTCAGCCAAAGCTGAAGCAGCAATGTGTACCTGGCGAGGAAGAGAAACATTTTTAGCAAAGAAGCAATCATTTCTTGATTTCCATATTCACCAAAGGAAAATGAAAATGTTAGATATAGATGCATAGGGGTGATTCATATTGAGTAGAGCATCAATAGCACATTGCATAGAAAGATGATTCTTAGTTAGAAGATCACTTCCGAGGTACCAAGGATGAGCAAACCAAGATGCTCTCGCAAAAAGCATAACTAAAAAAGATATGCATCCTCAAGATCACAACGACAACACTGTTTAGAAATATGAGACGAAAATCGACTAACTCTCAAACCTGTTGGAAGAGCTTTCTGAAGCAACCTCTAGGCAAATGTTAGATATAGATGCACACGGTAATGGTTGGTTTACTCATGCATCATTACTCATTACTAGTGTGTGGGCTGTGCTGATTTCAACTCATGTACGTCTTGTTTTGTGGCCATGTGTTAGTGGGGAAGAGTCACATAGCACCAAGAACCATATGGCCAATTATGGATGTACCTTTACCTTGATTGCACTTCAGTTTGTTAATTTGGTACTATGGATAGAGTTAATGTAACCAAAAAACTATAGTTAACTTATGGAAACTAGAGGCGCGTTTGGTTGCACATCCTTTGAGTTTGAAGTGGCATAAGACATGAAGATCTTAGCTCTTTTTTCTTGAACCAAAAAAATGCCTTTAGCAACTACCGCGGATCTTTTAGATAGCCTGCAAAACTTCTTAGTGGGAGTATACTTGTAGTATGAGCTAGAATAGGATAAAAACTGCACCAACAATCTCTAGTGAGGAGCATGTGGGAGGATTTGTGACGTCGGTGCACCTAGAGTAGTAGGTCATCAATACACACTAGTAGAAAAAGGACCTAGTATGAGACACATTAGTGCCGGTTTGATTTTGAGACGACACTAATGTGTCCATTAGTGCCGGTTCCAACGGCTAGCCGGCCGTTCTCATTAGTACCGGTTCGTGGCGAACCTTTAGCACCGGTTCGTGCCACGAACCGGTACTAAAGAGAGTGGTGGCAGGGTGTTGTCAGTCTGGGGCCCCTCCAGTACCTTTAGTACCGGTTCGTGGCATGAACCGGTACTAAAGGTCGACGTACATAAACCCTTCGTCCACCCGAGCCACTCTATTCTTCCCCTTTCTCCTCACTTCCTCTGTTCTTCCCCTCTCTTCCTCGAGCTCCTGAAAATTTTTGCCCAAAATTTGTCAAGATTTGAAGGCCCCCATCCATTCAAATGATCACAAAGGTTAGCAACTTTGTCCTTTCAACTCTCATTGCTAGATTATCTCTTGCAATGGTTTGTATAGTGATTAATTTGGGAGGAATTATATTTTCTAGTATTTGATTTATATGCAATTTGAGGTCAAAAATAACACTTAGTTTGCATATGTAGGTGTGGTTTACTTAGTGCCTTCTAAATCTCCGTCGTAACCACCGTCGATCGCCCGCACCGTCCCGTCGCCGGCACCACCTTGTGGTGAGGCTCTTGTTCATGAATGTTTTACATTACCAAATTGATGTTTGTGTGATTTGGATATATAGTTACTCGTATAATTATCTTACCCGTACGTTGTTTGTTATACATAGTGCCATGGTTTTGATATCCGTCCCTGTCGGCCCTCGTCCTTGTTATGATTCGGATGTGGTATATTCTCTTTTAAAACTAGTTGTTGCATTTCATGTTTATGACAAATTATGCCCATCAAGTTGACATAGATATTTTTATCTAGGAGGTATGTGAACCGGAAATTCCAACCGACCTTATTGTCGAGAGGTTAAATTTAGTTGAAAGAGAAAACGAGTATTTGAAAGAAAAATTGAAAAGAATTGAGGGGGAGAAGATGGAATTGGAGTTGCATGTTGCCGATGTCGTCGATGATCACAAGATCAAGATGGAGAAAATGAGGTTGAAGATTAGAAAGATTAGAAAATATGCCATTGATAGTGTGGCTTGGTATCATTATGCTGTTGGATCAATTGTTACCTTAGTTGCAATCTTCATCGCATTTGTTGTTGCATTTAAATTCTTTAGCTAGAGAGTTATTTGTATGTTGCATTTAATTAAGTGTTGTATATGAACTTTATGTATGAATTTTATGTATGAACTTGTATTAATTTGGTCTATTCGGTGTTGTGTAATGAAGATGAGCCGACAATGGATGTATGATGACCGATGCTCTCCCGAGTTCATTAATGGCGTGCATACTTTTTTGCTTGCCGCCGAGGCAAACAAGCGGGCAGATGGTTTTATGCCTTGTCCATGTGCTGGCTGTAAGAATGGTCATAGTTACTCTACGTCAAGAACCATTCACGTCCACTTATTTGAGTCCGGTTTCATGCCCCACTATAATGTTTGGACCAAGCACGGAGAAATAGGGGTTATGATGGAAGACAATGAAGAAGAAGAGGACGATGACGGCTATCCTGGCCATGGGTTCCCTGAATACGATGATACAACAATGGGGGAAGAAGCTGAGCCGGCAATGCAGGAAGAAGCTGAAGAAGAGGCATCAGATGAGCCCGCTGATGATCTAGGTCGGGCCATTGCCGATGCAAAGAGAAACTGCGCAAGTGATCTGGAGAGGACGAAGTTGCAGCGCATGTTAGAGGATCAGAAGAAATTGTTGTACCCGAATTTGTGAAGCTGAAAAAAAAAGTTGGGCACCACACTTGAATTGCTGCAATGGAAGGCAGAGAATGGTGTATGTGACAAGGGATTTGGAAAGTTGCTGGTAATGATAAAGAATATGCTTCCAAAGGACAACGAATTGCCCGAGAGTACGTATGAAGCAAGGAAGGCTATCTGCCCTCTAGGGTTAGAGGTGCAAAAGATACATGCATGCCCTAATGACTGCATCCTCTACCGCGGTGAGTACGAGGATTTGAACGCTTGCCCGGTATGCGGTGCATTGCGTTATACGATCAGTCGCGATGACCCTGGTGATGTCGAGGGTGAGCGCCCCAGGAAGAAGATTCCTGTCAAGGTGATGTGGTATGCTCCTATAATACCACGGTTGAAACGTTTGTTCCAAAACAAAGAGCATGCAAAGGCGATGCGGTGGCACGCAGAAGACCATAAGAAAGACGGAAAGTTGAGAGTACCCGCTGACGGTTCGCAGTGGAGAAAATTCGAGAGAAAGTACTGGGAGGAGTTTGCAGGTGACCCAAGGAACGTATGGTTTGGTCTAAGCGCAGATGGCATTAATCCTTTTGGGGAGCAGAGCAGCAACCATAGCACGTGGCCTGTGACTCTATGTTTGTATAACCTTCCTCCTTGGTTGTGCATGAAGCGGAAGTTTATTATGATGCCAGTGCTCATCCAAGGCCCTAAGCAACCCGGCAACGACATTGATGTGTACCTAAGGCCATTAGTTGAAGAACTCTTACAACTGTGGAATGGAATAGGTGTACGTGCGTGGGATGAGCACATGGGGGAAGAATTTGACCCAAAGGCATTGCTGTTCGTGACCATCAATGATTGGCCTGCTCTCAGTAACCTTTCAGGACAGACAAACAAGGGATACCGCGGATGCACGCACTGTTTGGATGATACCGATAGTATATATTTGAATAGTTGTAAGAAGAATGTGTACCTGGTACATCGTCGATTTCTTCCGAGCAGGCATCCCGTAAGAAAGAAAGGCAAGCATTTCAAAGGTGAGGCGGATCACCGGACGAAGCCTCGCCACTGTACTGGTGCTGATGTACATGATATGGTCAAGGATTTGAAGATAATCTTTGGAAAGGGTCCTGGCGGACAACCGCTCCGAAGGACGCTGACGGACGCGCACCCATGTGGAAGAAGAAATCTATATTTCGGGACCTGCCATATTGGAAAGACCTAGAGGTCCGCTCCGCAATCAACGTGATGCACGTGACGAAGAATCTTTGAGTGACCCTGTTTGGCTTTTTGGGCGTGTATGGGAAGACAAAAGATACACCAGAGCCATGGGAGGACCAGCAACGTATGCACGGAAAAGATGGCATACATCAGGGTCAGGCCAGCGACGCTCTTACCAAAGAAGAGAAGGAAATCTTCTTCGAATGCCTGCTCAGCATGAAGGTACCGTCTGGCTTCTCGTCGAATATAAAGGGAATAATAAATATGGCAAAGAAAAAGTTCCAGAACCTAAAGTCTCATGACTGCCACGTGATTATGATGCAACTTCTTCCGGTTGCATTGAGGGGGCTTCTACCGGAAAACGTTTGATTAGCCATTGTGAAGCTATGTGCATTCCTCAATGCAATCTCTCAGAAGGTAATCGATCCAGAAATCATACCAAGGTTACAGAATGATTTGGTGCAATGTCTTGTCAGTTTCGAGTTGGTGTTCCCACCATCCTTCTTCAACATCATGACACACATCCTAGTTCACCTTTGTGAAGAGATTAACATTTTGGGTCCTGTATTTCTACACAATATGTTCCCCTTTGAAAGGTTCATGGGAGTCTTGAAGAAATATGTTCATAACCGTGCTAGGCCAGAAGGAAGCATCTCGAAGGGCCATGAAAATGAGGTGGTCATTGAGTTTTGTATTGACTTTATTCCTGACCTTAAGCCGATTGGTGTTCCTGAATCGCGGCATAAGGGCGGACCGGAAGGAAAAGGCACGCTAGGAGGGCATCAAATAATATGTATGGACGAGCATTCTCTCACTGAAGCACACTACACAGTTCTACAGAATTCCGCCTCGGTGGCTCCGTATATGGAGGAACACAAGAATTTTCTACAGTCCAAACACCCGGAGAAGTCTGACGACTGGATTACACGCGAACAAACGAGGACTTTCGCTGATTGGTTGCAGAAACGTGCCCTGAATGATGGCGATATTCAAAATGACCTGTACTCGCTGTCCCAGTTACCATCTTCAAATATAATGACTTTCAAAGGGTACCAGATAAATGGGAATACATTTTACACGATCGCCCAAGATAAGAAGAGCACCAACCAAACAGTGGTGTCCGCTTTGATGCAACAACCAACACGGGAAAGGAAACATATTATGGTTACATAGAGGACATATGGGAACTTAACTATGGATCAGGTGATTTGAAGGTCCCTTTGTTTCGGTGCAAATGGGTCAATATGACACGAGGCGGGGTAACGGAAGACCCGCAGTACGGAATGACAATAGTGGATCTCAACAATCTTGTGTATGCGGACAAACCATTCGTCCTAGCCAATGATGTGGCGCAGGTTTTTTATGTGAAAGACATGTCTACCAGGCCGAAAAAAAGAAAAGATAAGGAAGCGAATGGATCGTACGACGAGCCAAAGCGCCACATAGTTCTTTCAGGAAAAAGAAACATCGTGGGAGTGGATGCCAAGACAGACATGTCAGAAGATTATGAAAAATTTGATGAAATTGCTCCATTCACAGTGAATATTGACCCGAGCATCCAGTTAAATGATGAAGATTTTCCATGGCTACGGCGCAAAGGGACACACGCGAAGAAAAAGTTTCACACCCAAAGATCTGGGATGTGATCGGCTTCACTATCATCACTTTCTTCTGTGTTTCACACCCAGGAGGGAATGTCTGTAATATTTAGGGTAGTTAATTATGTGTTTTGGCAATTGAAACGCGAAGAAGTTTGTAATTTTTTGTACCTAAAGCAAAAATATTCACAAAGAAACTCTAAATACAGCAAAAAACAACTCAAAAGTAAATAAAACAAAAATAAATAAAGCGAAAAAAATTAAGAAAATAAAAAGGCCCGCCTATTGGGCCAAAGCGGCCTACATACGACTAGGAACACAACCTTTAGTTGAGCCAGGATGCAGGCCCGCAAAGGCCCAGTAGGCCCACAGGGTAGAAGAGGAGAGGTAAGCCCAGTAGGCCTGCTTAGGAGAGGAGCTCGAGAGAGCTACCGCACTGGGGCTTATAAACCAGTGCGGTAGCCCCTCGGCTAGCGAGGTGGGACTAAACTTCCGCACCGCCTGGAGCCAGCGCACCCCCTTTAGTACCGGGTCGTGGCTCCAACTAGTACTAAAGACCCCCCCTTTAGTACCGGTTGGAGCCACAACCCGGTACTAAAGGGGGTGCGCTTCCCGCCGCTTGGCCTGGCCAAAACAGACCTTTAGTACCGGTTGGTGGCTCCAACCGGTACTAAAGGTCCATCATATATATACAACACTTGAAAAAAATTCAGTTTCCCTCTGTTTCTTCACTCTGTTTCCTCCCTCCGTCGCGCTGCCCTGCCCCAATCGACGCCGTCCCCGTCGACGTCGCCGCCCCCGCCCCTCGTCGTCGACCCCGGCCGTCCCCGCCCCTTGTCGCCGCCCCCGTCGACGTTGCCGCCCCGGCCGTCCCCGTCCCCGTCGTCCCCGTCCCCCCCGTCGCCGCGCCCCGCTCCACCCCGTCGTCGCCGCCCAGTCCCGTCGCCCCGGCCGCCCTGCCCCGTCGTCGCCGCCCCGTCCCGTCGCTCCGTCGTCGCCACCCCGTCGTTGCCTCGCCGGTGAGCTCACCCTGGCCGCCATGTCCACACACACACACACTACACACACACATTAGTTTGTTTGTTATAAATTTTTCTGTTTTTTAGTTATAGAAATGTTAGAAATTATTCGGTTTTTTGGTTATATAAATATTAGAAATGTTAGTTATATAGAAATGTTATAAATGTTTTCTGTTTTTTAGTTATAGAAATATTTATAGAAATGTTAGCAATTTTTCTATTTTTTAGTTATATAAATATTAGAATTGTTATAGAAATGTTAGTTATATAATCAAGAAATTTTAGAATTAGTTTTAGTTAGATGAATTAGATTAATGTCAAATTGTTAGAATTTGCATATATATAGAATTTTAGTTATCACAATCCAATCATTTAAAAAATGTTACTTTTTGCGGGCATATAGTATTTGTTCTCGACGATATGCCCGGCACACATCCTCGCCGTCGACCCGTTCGCGACGACGTCCTGCTTCAGGGGACCCATGTCCGGGACTGGGCTCCGCCGGGCTGGCACTGGGAGGTGCTACCTGGAGGGGCGCGCCGCTTTGTGAGGAACCTGACCTCGGGTCCCGTCGTCGACCCTGATCTTCTTTGGTGGCATTCGCGTGGGCCACATTCGGTGCAGAGGCAGCCGGCCCCACCGGAGGTGGTGCGTCGCCGTGTCAGGGAGGAAGATGAGCACGTCCATCGCTACATGGCTGCTATGGACGATGTTAGGTTCTTCACTACTTGGCGGGTTCTTTTGGCAGATGACCGGAGATATGATCCTGTGATGGTTCCTTCTCTTTGGGTGTGCATCGCCCGCGCCCCAGGAACCGCGAGTGGCGCCCTAGATTCTTCTGTAGTACTCGATCATTATTAGGTACCTAGCCAGTGATATATTCGATATATAATATTCGAGACGGTGTATTCGAGATTATATATATTAAGACGATGATGTATTCGAGATTATATATTTGAGACGATGTATTTGAGATTCAGTTTTTCCTTATTGATTAATTGCATCCATGCATTGTAATTTGAATACTAAATTGTTTTATATTTCTTCTGTATTAATTAGTAAAGTAAAAGCTATGGTGGACAATACCGGCATAGAGAGAGAAGAGGAATTGTTCGACATCATACGCAGCCCTCACAGGCTAGATTATCTGAATGAAGATGACGGCTCCCAATATCTGAACAATACCGGAGAGGGTGATGAAAAGATATTCGATCTCGACGACCGAGCTGATGAAGTCATGAACTATGATTATGATGACACAGACAATGTTTGTGATGACACAAACAATGCTGATCTTCAAATAACAAAGACTACCGGCGAGGTATATTTATATAAGCATGCATCCTGGTGATCATCACATGTTTTTTATTGAAGATATATTAACGAATCGATCTTTCTTCTTTCAGCCCTATGGATCGAGCAAATCTGCTTCTTCAGACAGCAAGACAAAGCGAGGCCCGGGCAGATTGTTGAAGGATGGTGTAAAGTACCACATCGAATCCACCAAACTTAGTGGTGAACCCCTCACGCCTAAGAACATTGCGGACAAGTGGACTCGTCAGTGCAGAGTTCTTGTGAAGGACAAACTTCCGATCTCCATTCAAGAATGGAAAGAGCCAAAGACTAAACGTCCAGATGTTACTTGGGTTGACGACAGAGCCAAAAAAGACCTGGTGAAATCTCTGATGGAACATTTCACCCTAGCAGATCATTTCACTAAAGCACATGTGGAGAAAGTCAAGGCCGCTGCTCTTAAGAAGATGGCAATTGTATTCAACACCCACAAGAAAACTGTATGGGCCAACTACCTCGGTAATGAAAGGAAGATTCCAGATTTCAAGGGAACACTGGAGAAGCAAAGAGAACACTGGGACGATTTCGTGACCTTCAAGGATTCAGAATTATCTAAGGAACGGTCGATGAAAAACAAGGCAAATGCCGCAAGAAAGACGCAGTTCCATAGGCTGGGTCTAGGTGGCTACGCGGTGGGAATGCCTAAGTGGGATAAGTCTGAGCAAGAGATGGAGGGTGCAGGGGTCACTCCGATTACTAGGAGCTGGCCCCCCAGGTGCAGAACTTGGTTCTATGCGCATGGGGGGGGGGGCGTTGGAGCCGAAGATAGGCCTGGTTTCAAAGAAGGCAAGTCTAAAAGGAGCCGAACAAAAGATACCTGACGCAATAGAAGAAGCTCGAGCGGTGGTGTTCACGCCCAACAGAGAGAACGACGAGCTTACGCGCACCTTGGGAAATCCTGAACACCCGGGAAGAACACGAGGCATGGGCGTTATTCCCTGGTATGAGGGTTTTTCGGACTAGAATGACGACTACAGGTCCCGTGCAAGAAAGAAGATGGAGGAGGAGAAGAAGAGGAAGCTGGAGGAGCAGCAGAGGAAGCAGGACGCAGAACGCCTTCAAGGCCTAGAAGCAAGGCACGCGGACCTGGCACTCAAATTCCAGCAGCAGCAGCAGCAGATCGACTCACTTAGCCAGGAAAGGGGGTCTCAGCAGCGGCAGCAGGAAGCGGATGATCGTCCAGCATTGGATAGCACCGTCCCATCCATGCCGAGAAGCAGCGTTGGTTCTGCCCCGGGCGACACACTGCTGGATACATACCCTGTGGATGACATCATAGAGAACACTAACTGTGAGCTACACTCCAAAATGAAGAACATATCCATGAAGGTGGCGGACGGCGTTGCTTTTCCAGTTACCCCCGAAGCAACCTACCATTGCATCCCGATTCCAGAGGGCTATGCTCGTGTCATGGTTGATAAAGTGGTGCACCCATATTCGGGGCTAACGCTTGACATTCCTGGAGGTGAAGACGAGCGCACACTAGGAGAGGCCATACATCGTATCATCCTATGGAGAAAGGATTGTATCATCTTTCGAAGTCCATCGACACCGCGTCGTCTGCCGACTCCTCCTCGAAGTCCGCCACCGAGTCAACAGACTCCCGCTCCTCCAAGTCGACGAACGCGTGAGACGACTCCTCCTCGAAGTCCGCCACCTCCTCCAAGTCCCCGAACGCGTGAGCTGACTCCTCCGGTTTCAAGTCCGGCACAGTGTCATGCCACTTCTCCGGTTTCAAGTCCGGCACCGTGTCAGGCCACACCTCCTGCTTCATGTCCGACACATCGTCAGGCCACTTCTCCTGGTCCAACTCCACGTCAGCCGTCTCCGCCGTCTCAGCAATCGCAGAAGAGACATGCCGCAACTTTGGTGCGTAGCGGTACCAGTCGAGGTAGTTCAGGAAGTACATGCGGAGACAAGCGATATAAATATGGTCCAAGCCTCGCTCCTCTTCCTCAGAGGCCTTACGACATGATTAAGGAGCAAAACACAGCCATAGTGCAAGCCCAAGTGCACGCCCATTTTGGACCGAAACCGGCACCGCCGCTAAAGGAGAAAGTGCCTAAGAAAGTAATTGACAACTTCATTCGTATGTCTAGAGAACCAGCTCCCAAGCCTGTTGACTCGGACTATGAGCACCAAATCAGGAAACTACATCGAGAACGGCTAAAGAAGGAAGCGAGCTCGAGCTCGAGCCAACAAGCAGTTGGCAAAAAATGCAGGAAAACCGTTCCCCAGTTGGGAGAACAGGCGGCGCAAGCGATCCCCCCGCTTGTTGTGCCAACAACGCATGAGAGGAGTAGTACGCGCGCCAAATATTATTGTGGGCAAACCGTTAGTGATCCCCATCATGGCGATGTGGTAATAACGGAGGATCATATAATGCAGGCTCAAATGCTCAATATCTCTGTTGGACAACTCCTCGAAATCGAGCCCATGCCTACGCTTAGAGAATCGGAAATAGCATGGAAATATGTCCGAGGCCAACCTTTGGTCCGTCCAGACAAGGTCAAGAACCTCCCGACGAGAATGTATCAATTGCATCAATGGTACATGAACATTACCAAGAATTCCAATCGAGAGTCCCTCATGGTGAATGTCAAGCATGAGCATTATTACCATGAGAAAGCTCTAGCCATTGAGTATCCAGAACTATTTCAGTTATACAATCAAGACGCACTCGACAAGTCTATCGTCAGTTGCTATTGTATGTAAGTGATTTCTTTCTGTAATTTAAGTCTCAAGCTAGTTATGTAGTGATAATTTTGGTCAATCATTACATGTAATTATCCTCACTATATTCTTTTTCTGTGGTATTATATGCAGGATGAAGATGTATGAAATGAAAAAAAGCTGGACGCTATGGCGTTGGGTTCATTGACCCAAATACCATTAATAAGGACATATGGCAGATTGAATGTTGTCGAGATGATGTATAGGAAAGCATGCTAGAGTTCTTTGAAGCGCCTCAATAGCAATGAAGATATACTACTTCCTTACAACTTCCCGTGAGTCACACTGTCTTGTACTACAAATTATGTTTTTGCTTACTAGCTAGCTAGATGTAGATAATTAAGTGTATACGGTTTATGGTAGTTGATTAATTTTATGCACATGCCCGCCTAATTAAGACATGCAAACGTGTGCGCATGCAGTTGGCACTGGGTCTTGATAGACATTAAAGTTGATGAAGGAAAAGTTGAATTACTGGACTCACTACTTAAAGAAGAAAGTGACTACACCATCGCGAAGGAGATAGTCAACAGGTAATTTCAATCATTATTAACTATATATATCTCGGCCTATTAATTATTAGTTCGTAATTTCCTGATATGAACTATTTAATAACCCCTTTATTAATTTTCTTTGCCGGCAGACAGGACATGGGCAAAGTTCATCAAGGTGACTCCAGGCAAGTGGCCAAAAAAGTTGTTTTGGCATCGACCCAAGGTAAGTAATTAAGTAGTACTAGCTAGCTACCATCTCTTTAATTCTTGCTTCAATATCATTAATTAATTATCATGCTTGATTAATCATTATCTGATACAATTCCATTCTCGTAAAGGCCCTGAAGCAGGCGTCGGGGAATAATCTGTGTGCATTCTATGTTTGCGAGAACATTCACATGATGGCGTCCGAAAGGAGCAGATCTGATAGACAGGAGTGGGTACGTTTGTCAGAACACTATTCACACCATTATCGATATCTAGTCACACAACTAATACACATGCATATTGATCTCCTTCTTAATAGTTCAGAGAGGTGCGGGATAAGCTCCTACCATCGGACCGCATACTAGAACTTCAAGAGGAAATAGCCATATTTTTGCTCGACCAGGTCATAGATCCCAAAGGAGAATACTATTACCCGCTACCGCCCCCATGAACCATTTGTCATCATGCTCCGGAGACACCAAAGGCAACATATGTAGGAGAAATTGTATATGTATATACATGTGTATGTGTGAATAATTAATGGTGTTGGTTTGTGAGACATTCGATTATATATATATATATGCGGTTCTACGTGCGAGAAAATCTATTTATATATATGCATAACGTATACAATTTGTAGTATCGTGAAATACCAGCAAACAAAAAAAATTGAATGGAAAATAAATCAAAAAAACCCCCAAATATTTAGTACCGGTTGGTGTTACCAACCGGTACTAATTGTTGGAAATATGCCCTAGAGGCAATAATAAGATGGTTATTATTATATTTCCTTATTCATGATAATTGTCTTTTATTCATGCTATAACTGTATTATCCGGAAATCGTACTACACGTGTGAATACATAGACCATAACATGTCCCTAGTGAGCCTCTAGTTGACTAGCTCGTTGGTCAACAGATAGTCATGGTTTCCTGACTATGGACATTAGATGTCATTGACAACGGGATCAGATCATTAGGAGAATGATGTGACGGACAAGACCCAATCCTAAGCATAGCACAAGATCGTGTAGTTCGTTTTGCTAGAGCTTTTCAATGGCAAGTATCTCTTCCTTAGACCATGAGATCGTGTAACTCCCGGATACCGTAAGAGTGCTTTGGGTGTACCAAACGTCACAACGTAACTGGGTGACTATAAAGGTGCACTACAGGTATCTCCGAAAGTGTCTGTTGGGTTGACACGGATCGAGACTGGGATTTGTCACTCCGTATGACGGAGAGGTATCTCTGGGCCCACTCGGTAATGCATCATCATGATGAGCTCAAAGTGACCAAGTGTTTGGTCACGGGATCATGCATTACGGTACGAGTAAAGTGACTTGCCGGTAACAAGACTGAACGAGGTATTGGGATACCGATGATCGAGTCTCGGGCATGTAACATACCGATTGACAAAGGGAATTGTATACGGGGTTGTTCGAATCCTCGACATTGTGGTTCATCCAATGAGATCATCGAGGAGCATGTGGGAGCCAACATGGGTATCCAGATCCCGCTATTGGTTATTGCCGGAGAACCGTCTCGGTCATGTCTACGTGTCTCCCAAACCCATAGGGTCTACACACTTAAGGTTCGGTGACACTGGGGTTGTATGAATATAAGTATGCAGCATATCGAATGTTGTTCTTAGTCCCGGATGAGATCGCGGACGTCATGAGGAGTTCCGGAATGGTCCGGAGGTGAAGAATTATATATAGGAAGTGATATTTCGGCCATCGGAAAAGTTTCGGGGTCACCCGGTATTGTACCGGGACCACCGAAAGGGTCCCGGGGGTCCACTGGGTGGGGCCACCCATCCCGGAGGGCCCCAAGGGCTGAAGTGGGGAGGGGAACCAGCCCATAGTGGGCTGGTGCACCCCCCTTGGCCCATCCCTTGCGCCTAGGGTTGAAACCCTAGGGTAGGGGGGCGCCCCACTTGCCTTGGGCGGTACTCCACCCCCCTTGGCCGCCGCCTCCTTGGGATATTGGATCTCCCAGGGCCGGCGCCCCCCCTTGGGGCCTATATAAAGGGAGGGGGAGGGGGCAGCCGCACCCTGAAGTTCTGGCGCCTCCCTCCCCCTGCTACACCTCTTCCTCCTCCGTCACGTGCTTGGCGAAGCCCTGCCGGAGTGCTGCTGTTCCACCACCACCATGCCGTTGTGCTGCTGCTGGAGCCATCATCATCAACCTCTCCTTCCCCCTTGCTGGATCAAGAAGGAGGAGACGTCATCCGATCCGTACGTGTGTTGAACGCGGAGGTGCCGTCCGTTTGGCGCTAGGATCTCCGGTGATAGGATCACGACGAGAACGACTACTTCAACCCCGTTCTTTTGAACGCTTCCGCTCGCGATCTACAAAGTGGTATGTAGATGCATCTCCCATGACTCGTTGCTTAGATGAACTCATAGATGGATCTTGGTGAAACCGTAGGAAAATTTTTAATTTTCTGCAACGTTCCCCAACAGTGGCATCATGAGCTAGGTCTATGTGTAGTTCTCTATTGCACGAGTAGAACACAATTTTGTTGTGGGCATAGATCTTTTCAACTTGCTTGCCGCTACTAGTCTTATCTTGCTTCAGCGGTATTGTGGGATGAAGCGGCCCGGACCAACCTTACACGTACGCTTACATGAGACCGGTTCCATCGACTGACATGCACTAGTTGCATAAGGTGGCTGGCGGGTGTCTGTCTCTCCCACTTTAGTTGGAGCGGATTCGATGAAAAGGGTCCTTATGAAGGGTAAATAGAAGTTGACAAAATCATGTTGTGGTTATTCGTAGGTAAGAAAACGTTCTTGCTAGAACCCAATTGCAGCCACGTAAAAGATGCAACAACAATTAGAGGACGTCTAACTTGTTTTTGCAGCAATTGTCATGTGATGTGATATGGCCAGAAGTTGTGATGAATGATGAATGACATATTGTGATGTATGAGATCATGTTCTTGTAATAGGAATCACGACTTGCATGTCGATGAGTATGACAACCGGCAGGAGCCATAGGAGTTGTCTTTATTTTTGTATGACCTGCGTGTCATTGAAGAACGCCATGTAAATTACTTTACTTCATTGCTAAACGCGTTAGCCATAGAAGTAGAAGTAGTCGTTGGCGTGACAACTTCATGAAGACACAATGATGGAGATCATGATGATGGAGATCATGGTGTCATGCCGGTGACGAAGATGATCATGGAGCCCCGAAGATGGAGACCGAAGGAGCTATATGATATTGGCCATATCATGTCACTACTATATAATTGCATGTGATGTTTATTATGTTGTATGCATCTTGTTTACTTAGAACGGCGGTAGTAAATAAGATGATCCCTTATAATAATTTCAAGAAAGTGTTCCCCCTAACTGTGCACCATTGGTAAAGTTCGTCGTTTCGAAGCACCACATGATGATCGGGTGTGATAGATCCTTACGTTCACATACAACGGGTGTAAGATAGATTTACACATGCAGAACACTTAGGATTAACTTGACGAGCCAAGCATGTACAGACATGGCCTCGGAACACAGAGACCGAAAGGCCGAACACGAGTCGTATGGAAGATACGACCAACATGGAGATGTTCACCGATGATGACTAGTCCGTCTCACGTGATGATCGGACACGGCCTAGTCGACTCGGATCGTGTAACACTTAGATGACTAGAGGGATGTCAAATCTGAGTGGGAGTTCACTCAATAATTTGATTAGATGAACTTAATTATCATGAACTTAATCTAAAACCTTTGCAAATATGTCTTGTAGATCAAATGGCCAACGCTCATGTCAACATGAACTTCAACGCATTCCTAGAGAAAACCAAGCTGAAAGATGATGGCAGCAACTATACGGACTGGGTCCGGAACCTGAGGGTCATCCTCATAGCTGCCAGGAAACAATATGTCCTAGAAGGACCGCTAGGTGACGCTCCCGTCCCAGAGAACCAAGACATTATGAATGCTTGGCAGTCTCGTGCTGATGATTACTCCCTCATTCAGTGCGGCATGCTTTACAGCTTAGAACCGGGGCTCCAAAAGCGTTTTGAGTAACACGGAGCATATGAGATGTTCGAGGAGCTGAAACTAGTTTTCCAAGCTCATGCCCGGGTCGAGAGATATGGAGTCTCCGACAAGTTCTATAGTTGTAAGATGGAGGAAAATAGTTCTGTCAGTGAGCATATACTCAAAATGTCTGGGTTGCACAACCGCCTGTCCTAGCTGGACATTAACCTCCCGGATGAGGCGGTCATTGATAGAATCCTTCAGTCGCTCCCACCAAGCTACAAGAGCTTTGTGATGAACTACAATATGCAGGGGATGGTGAAGACCATTCCTGAAGTATTTTCAATGCTGAAGTCGGCAGAGGTTGAAACCAAGAAAGAACATCAAGTGTTGATGGTCAATAAGACCACTAAGTTCAAGAAGGGAAAGGGTAAGAAGAACTTCAAGAAGGACGGCAAAGATGTTGCCGTGCCCGGTAATCCAGTTGCCGGGAAGAAGTCAAAGAATGGACCCAAGCCTGAAACTGAGTGCTTTTATTGCAAGGGGAAGGGTCACTGGAAGCGGAACTGCCCCAAATACTTAGCGGACAAGAAGGCCGGCAACACTAAAGGTATATTTGATATACATGTAATTGATGTGTACCTTACCAGTACTCGTAGTAACTCCTGGGTATTTGATACCGGTGCCGTTGCTCACATTTGTAACTCACAGCAGGAGCTGCGGAATAAGCGGAGACTGGCGAAGGACGAGGTGACGATGCGCGTCGGGAATGGTTCCAAGGTCGATGTGATCGCCGTCGGCACGCTACCTCTACATTTACCTATGGGATTAGTTTTAAACCTCAATAATTGTTATTTAGTGCCAAGTTTGAGCATGAACATTGTATCTGGATCTCGTTTGATACGAGATGGCTACTCATTTAAATCCATGAATAATGGTTGTTCTATTTATATGAGAGATATGTTTTATGGTCATGCCCCGATGGTCAATGGTTTATTCTTAATGAATTTCGAACGTAATGTTACACATATTCATAGAGTGAATACCATAAGATGTAAAGTTGATAACGATAGTCCCACATACTTGTGGCACTGCCGCCTTGGTCACATTGGTGTCAAGCGCATGAAGAAGCTCCATGCTGATGGGCTTTTAGAGTCTCTAGATTATGAATCATTTGACACATGTGAACCATGCCTCATGGGCAAAATGACCAAGACCCCGTTCTCCGGAACAATGGAGCGAGCAACCAACTTGTTGGAAATCATACATACCGATGTGTGCAGTCCAATGAGCGTTGAGGCTCAGGGAGGATATCGTTATGTTCTCACTCTCACTGATGACTTGAGTAGATATGGGTATGTCTACTTGATGAAACACAAGTCTGAGACCTTTGGAAAGTTCAAGGAATTTCAGAATGAAGTAGAGAATCAACGTGACCGAAAGATAAAATTCTTACGATCGGATCGTGGAGGAGAATATTTAAAGTCACGAATTTGGTACACACTTAAGAAAATGTGGAATCGTTTCACAACTCACGCCGCCTGGAACACCTCAGCGTAACGGGGTGTCCGAACGTCGTAATCGCACTCTATTGGATATGGTGCGGTCTATGATGTCTCTTACCGATTTACCGCTATCATTTTGGGGATACGCTCTAGAGACAGCTACATTCACTTTAAATAGGGCACCGTCTAAATCCGTTGAGACGACACCGTATGAATTATGGTTTGGGAAGAAACCTAAGCTGTCGTTACTAAAAGTTTGGGGATGCGATGCTTATGTCAAGAAACTTCAACCTGAAAAGCTCGAACCCAAGTCGGAAAAATGCGTCTTCATAGGATACCCTAAGGAAACCATTGGGTATACCTTCTACTTAAGATCCGAGGGCAAGATCTTTGTTGCCAAGAACGGATCCTTTCTGGAAAAAGAGTTTCTCTCGAAAGAAGTAAGTGGGAGGAAAGTAGAACTCGATGAAGTACTACCTCTTGAACGGGATAGTAGTGCAGCTCAGGAAGATGTTCCTGTGATGCCTACACCAACTGAAGAGGAAAATAATGATGATGATCAAGGTACTTCGGATCAAGTTGCTACTGAACTTCGTAGGTCCACAAGGACACGTTCCGCACCAGAGTGGTACGGCAACCCTGTCCTGGAAATCATGTTGTTAGACAACGGTGAACCTTCGAACTATGAAGAAGCGATGGCGGGCCCAGATTCCAACAAATGGCTTGAAGCCATGAAATCTGAGATAGAATCCATGTATGAAAACAAAGTATGGACTTTGACAGACTTGCCCGATGAACGGCGGGCGATAGAAAACAAATGGATCTTTAAGAAGAAGACGGACGCAGATGGAAATGTCACCATCTATAAAGCTCGACTTGTCGCTAAGGGTTATCGACAAGTTCAAGGGATTGACTACGATGAGACTTTCTCTCCCATAGCGAAGCTTAAGTCCATCCGAATCATGTTAGCAATTGCCGCATACTATGATTATGAGATATGGCAGATGGATGTCAAAATGGCATTCCTTACAGACATCTTAAGGAAGAACTGTATATGATGCAGCCGGAAGGTTTTGTCGATCCTAAGAACGCTAACAAAGTATGCAAGCTCCAGCGATCCATTTATGGGCTGGTGCAAGCATCTCGGAGTTGGAACATTCGCTTTGATGAGATGATCAAAGCGTTTGGGTTTATGCAGACTTATGGAGAAGCCTGCGTTTACAAGAAAGTGAGTGGGAGCTCTGTGGCATTTCTCATATTATATGTAGATGACATACTCTTGATGGGAAATGATATAGAACTTTTGGACAGCATTAAGGCCTACTTGAATAAGTGTTTTTCAATCAAGGACCTTGGAGAAGCTGCTTACATATTAGGCATCAAGATCTATAGGGATAGATCAAGACGCCTCATAGGTCTTTCACAAAGCACATACCTTGATAAGATTTTGAAGAAGTTCAAAATGGATCAGTCCAAGAAAGGGTTCTTGCCTGTACTGCAAGGTGTGAGATTGAGCTCGGCTCAATTCCCGACCACGGCAAAAGATAAAGAAGAGATGAGCATCATCCCCTATGCCTCAGCCATAGGATCTATTATGTATGCCATGCTGTGTACCAGACCTGATGTAAACCTTGCCGTAAGTTTGGTAGGAAGGTACCAAAGTAATACCGGCAAGGAACACTGGACAACGGTCAAGAATATCCTGAAGTACCTGAAAAGGACAAAGGACATGTTTCTCGTTTATGGAGGTGACGAAGAGCTCGCCGTAAAGGGATACGTCGACGCTAGCTTCGACACAGATCTGGATGACTCTAAGTCACAAACCGGATACATGTATATGTTGAATGGTGGAGCAGTAAGCTGGTGCAGCTGCAAGCAGAGCGTCGTGGCGGGATCTACGTGTGAAGCGGAGTACATGGCAGCCTCGGAGGCAGCACATGAAGCTATTTGGGTGAAGGAGTTCATCACCAACCTAAGAGTCATACCCAATGCATCGGGGCCGATCAAACTCTTCTGTGACAACACTGGAGCTATTGCCCTTGCCAAGGAGCCCAGGTTTCACAAGAAGACCAGGCACATCAAGCATCGTTTCAACTCCATCCGTGAAAATGTTCAAGATGGAGACATAGATATTTGCAAAGTACATACGGATCTGAATGTCGCAGATCCGTTGACTAAACCTCTCTCGCGAGCAAAACATGATCAACACCAGAACTCTATGGGTGTTCGATTGATCACAATGTAACTAGATTATTGACTCTAGTGCAAGTGGGAGACTGTTGGAAATATGCCCTAGAGGCAATAATAAAAGGGTTATTATTATATTTCCTTGTGCATGATAATTGTCTTTTATTCATGCTATAACTTATTATTCGGAAATCGTACTACATGTGTGAATACATAGACCATAACATGTCCCTAGTGAGCCTCTAGTTGACTAGCTCGTTGGTCAACAGATAGTCATGGTTTCCTGACTATGGACAATAGATGTCATTGACAACGGGATCACATCATTAGGAGAATGATGTGATGGACAAAAACCAATCCTAAGCATAGCACAAGATCATGTAGTTCGTTTTGCTAGAGCTTTTCAATGTCAAGTATCTCTTCCTTAGACCATGAGATCGTGTAACTCCCGGATACCGTAAGAGTGCTTTGGGTGTACCAAACATCACAACGTAACTGGGTGACTATAAAGGTGCACTACAGGTATCTCCGAAAGTGTCTGTTGGGTTGACACGGATCGAGGCTGGGATTTGTCACTCCGTATGACGGAGAGGTATCTCTGGGTCCACTCGGTAATGCATCATCATGATGAGCTCAAAGTGACCAAGTGTTTGGTCACGGGATCATGCATTACGGTACGAGTAAAGTGACTTGCCGGTAACGAGACTGAACGAGGTATTGGGATATCGACGATCGAGTCTCGGGCATGTAACGTACCGATTGACAAAGGGAATTGTATACGGGGTTGTTCGAATCCTCGACGTGGTTCATCCGATGAGATCATCGAGGAGCATGTGGGAGCCAACATGGGTATCTAGATCCCGCTGTGGGTTATTGCCCGAGAACCGTCTCGGTCATGTCTACGTGTCTCCCGAACCCGTAGGGCCTACACACTTAAGGTTCGGTGACGCTAGGGTTGTATGAATATAAGTATGTAGCATATCGAATGTTGTTCGGAGTCTCGGATGAGATCCGGGACGTCACGAGGAGTTCCGGAATGGTCCGGAGGTGAAGAATTATATATAGGAAGTGATATTTCGGCCATCGGGAAAGTTTCGGGGTCACCCAGTATTGTACCGGGACCACCGAAAGGGTCCCGGGGGTCCACCGGGTGGGGCCACCCATCCTGGAGGGCCCCAAGGGCTGAAGTGGGGAGGGGAACCAGCCCATAGTGGGCTGGTGCACCCCCCTTGGCCCACCCCTTGCGCCTAGGGTTGAAACCCTAGGGTGGGAGGGGGGCGCCCCACTTGCCTTGGGGGGGTACTCCACCCCCCTTGGCCGCCGCCCCCTTGGGAGATTGGATCTCCCAGGGCCGGCGCCCCCATGGGGGCCTATATAAAGGGAGGGGGGAGGGGGCAGCCGCACCCTGAAGTTCTGGCGCCTCCCTCCCCCTGCTACACCTCTTCCTCCTCCGTCACGTGCTTGGCGAAGCCCTGCCGGAGTGCTGCTGTTCCACCACAACCACGCCGTTGTGCTGCTGCTGGAGCCATCATCATCAAACTCTCCTTCCCCCTTGCTGGATCAAGAAGGAGGAGACGTCATCCGATCCGTACGTGTGTTGAACGCGGAGGTGCCATCCGTTCGGCGCTAGAATCTCCGGTGATAGGATCACGACGAGAACGACTACTTCAACCCCATTCTTTTGAACGCTTCCGCTCGCGATCTACAAAGTGGTATGTAGATGCATCTCCCATGACTCGTTGCTTAGATGAACTCATAGATGGATCTTGGTGAAACCGTAGGAAAATTTTTAATTTTCTGCAACGTTCCCCAACACTAATGCCCTACGCGCACCCCGGGCCTAGCTCATGCCACGTGGTGGCACTTTAGCGCCGGTTCGTGACGAACCGGTACTAAAGGGGGGGGGGGCCTTTAGTCCCCACTCGTTAGTGCCGGTTGTCAAACCGGCACTAAAGGCCGTTACGAACCGGCACTAAAGCCCGGTTCTGCACTAGTGACACTTGTGAAGGGTTGTATTGTGTTTTTCTTCTTCTTGGTTCAACCTAGAAGAACAGAGCCACCTCAGTGTACCACGATCTCTGATCCACTGGTGGCGCGTGGTTTCACCTTGATTCAGGTCTCTGATGATGAATGTTATGTTTGACGTCTAATAAGTTAAGCACACCCGCCTCTACCTAGATTGTTCAAAAATGGGTCAGAGCAACTCAACAATCTTAGATACTAGTATTTTGTCAATTTGAGACGATTAGCAAGAGAAAAAACTGAATCTGTAAAGATTTTTTTGTACAATTAGGAAAAGTTATTTTTGACAGGAACCATCCTATCTACCACCGACATTGTCGAGCAACATTTGCTCTATGATTTCAATTCCTAGAATAGAAAGAACATTGGAATCCTACATTGTACTACTATCTCCTAAGGCATGCTCTTATTGGTTCGTGCTTCACAAGAAGAAGAAAAAGCCAACCCAAAATTCGAACCTCTTACCGGATCATGCCTCCACAACATGAAAAGGCAACTGGAAAGCACCTTCCTCTTAGTTGTACGAAAACTCTTGTTAGCAGTTCATGCCTACATAGATAAAAAAAGTCAAATTCAAATGGTATCCTCTTACTGGTTCATGTGTACCTACACAATTAACAAAGTCCGATTGGGTTTTAACTCTTCCTTGATGTGTTAGTGTATGTTGCATATTCCAGGTAAGTGTTGCCCAATTTTTGCCATGTCCATAGATACCTTTGATTCATTGTCATATTTGCACAAGTACAAGCTTCATCTACACAACTGGTTTGTTCTTCCCCAGTGACATAAGAAATTAGCTTAGCAACATTTCAAATATGTGTAAACCTGGAAGACAATGCAAAATGCGAGGCTGAACAGCCTGATAGGAAGTAGGGTGTAGAACGCTTGTTAGTAAGACAAAACAACATTGTTTTGAAATGATGCAATCTTTTCTTGTCATGTTATCAGGGAGTTTGTCTAGTGACAACCAAAATTTGGTTTAATTTGATTCGTTGACAATTTGCTATCCTTTTAGTAAGATTCCCTTTCTGTATGGGAAGACCCCTTTTACGCATAGAAAGATTCTCTCTACGTATGAAAATGTTCCATCAAAGATTGCTCAGGTGAAGAGCAATTTTTTGCCTTGTTACTTGCTAGTTTGTCTAATGACAACCAAAAGTTTGTTTAATTTGATTCGTTGACAATGCACTATCCTTTTAGTAAGATTTCCTTTGCGTATGGAAAGACCCCCTTTACAAATGGAAAGATTCCATTTATGCTCAAGTGAAGAGCAATACTGTAACATGAGGACGACAAAGAAAATTACAAAACTAATAATGTGTGTCTTGTAACAAAAGACAAGTAGATAGTAGTATGAATGGTGTTAGGACACTGGTGTACTATTTATCTAGGCGCACAACCATGTTGTGGCAGGTGGAGGAAGGTTGGTGGCGTAAATTAGACCAACAGGGGGAGGAGCCCCTGGGGCTTTTTCATTAAGAAGAAGAGTGTGACACACATATGCAAACTGTAGGATTCGAACACGAGCGGGCAGGGAGACGCCACTGCGCTCCCCCACTGGGTGTAGTTTTGGTCTTCGGTTTTGATGGAAGACATTGATAATGCCTTAAGACCACTCGATGCCGAGCACCGTCCGCCCCTCTTTGTGCCGCCCGAGGTCTTCTTCCTCGGAAGGCAACGAATTTGGCTTGCTCCAGAACTGGAGGGAAACATCCAGCTATGGGCGTGCATCATACCCATCGGTTATAGGATGCATCTATCTTGTGTGGTGGTGGCTTCACATAGCTTTTGCTAGCTTCTGAGGAAGGTTGAAGGGTTGGCGAGGTCACACTCAGGTGATTGGCGGACTCGGCGACCGACATGGTTCAGTGGGTTTGGATATGCGATTTTACGGGCTAAAACCTTGTGTGCCTTGTGTTGGATTATCAGAATTGAGGTCTTAGTGATCTATGTCCTTGAATGACATATGTGGTTCTCGTTTCCCCGCATGCATGGCCGGCCCTGAGGGAGGCAGGAGGGGCGGCCGCCCCGGGCCCCCAAACCCTAGGGGCCCCCAACCTCAGATATGTGCAAGCACTAATGTTCCAATCGCCGGGCGACCGAACACGCCATTAGAGCAGTAGAAGCTTTTTCTTCCCCGCGAAGAAGAAAGTGGAACTGTATCGAGCGATGGAGCTGCCAAATTCTCCCCTGTAGTGACACCATCACATGTGATATTTTATTTAGAGACATTAGAATTTTTCTTGAGGGCCCGTCTTATAATTTCCGCCCCGAGCCCCTGAAATCCCAGGACCGGGCCTGCCCGCATGGTGCTCAGGTTTGCTCATTTGGTGATGGATGTCGATTTCGACGCCAAGAGGGGGTGCGGTGGTCATCTCGGTGAAACATTGCCCTTCAACGCCGGCTCATGGTGTCACGATGGGGCCTCGAGGGTGGTGACGGTGTCTAGGACTAGGGGTACTCACCACGTCGTCTCCCGATCAGTTGGATTGGACCGAGGACCCCCATGGCCGTATACTCATGGGCCAGTTCGAACAACCCCTGCCGCATACAAGGAAGACTCCACAAGACTTGGCGCCCAAGACAAGGACTCTCCTAAACCCTAGGCCTCCCGTGTCTTATATAAACCGAGGCCAGGCTAGTCAATAGACAATCTCATATTCATTACTATCATTTCGTGGTAGATACATGTACTCTGTACTATACCCCATATGAATACAATCAAAAGCAGGACATAGGGTTTTACCTCCATCAAGAGGGCCCGAATCTGGGTAAAATCTCGTGTCCATGTTATCATCGCTCCAAGACGCCTAGCTTAGGACCCCTACTACGAGATACGCCGGATATTGAACCGACATTGATGCTTCCATTGAGAGCCTGCTGGGTGGTCGTCGCGGATCGATGGAATGATCAAGTGATATTTTTCTAATCAGATCTGTTTTGTACAAGTTAGTTTTTATGAAAAATTGTCGCTGGTTTGCCTGCTTTGTCCGCAGACTAGGTCACGATCAAAAAGTCTAAAAAATCTGTGATCAACGATGCGCTCCCTCGCGGTGTCTAGCGCTTTACTCTGGTCCCTTGATCGGCAGACGGCGGCGTTTGATTAATTGGCAAGCTGGTCTCTGGCGGCGCACGCGGTGCTTGACCGCGAAGCCGAGGACAAATCCACCACGGGCGGCGATCATCTAGAGAGATCCTTTCCCTCATTATCTTCTCTTTTTCTTATTTAATTCAGCAACTAGGCGCCCTTCGGTCGTTCACTAGTACTTTATTTTCGCTAAAGTTTGCTTGGATTAAAGTACTAACACGGTTACGTACTAGCTTTGCATCCGAGCTCCATGGAGATAAGCCGCCGCCACGGTCACTAGCTTGAAGTCCCAGGGCAAGTCTTGTGGCCGATCTGTACTATGACTCACCTAAAAGTGAACCCTCTCCACGTGAGGAGATGAGCTAAGTACTACTCCCTATTAATTATTTGCAAAAGGGCAAGCGTGGACTGGAGTACTTGCTACTACAGTTTTTTTTTTAAGTTTTAAAGTTGTCGGGCAATCAATGGATGTGAAGCCGATGGATCATCAGTATCATGCGCGTGGTGACCTACTCCATGCACCTAGTCCGGATACTCCGCAGCTCGACCGCTGCAGACGGCCTCGTCGTCGCAACCCTATTGGACGTTCTCCCTCGAACTGGCATGTACACCATCATCAGTTTTTTTTTTTTTGAAAATAATGGGCAGCACCCTTACATCCATTCACTTAGAAATATGTTCATTACAAATAATGGCCCTGATTTGATCAGGTGGCTCGCTAGACCAACAGGACCCAGCATCAAATTCTGCAGATTTTGCCAGTACATGAGCTGCCTCATTATAACCACGTTTGACATGGATAAAATCACAAGATAAGAACTTTGTGGCCCTACTTTTAATATCCTGGACTATGGCACCTGAAGGGGACCTGTCGAAACTCCTATCCCGAACCTTGTTCATCAGCGACAAGCAATCGGAGACCACCTGAATCTTATTAAAACCAGCATCTTCAGCAGCGATGAGCGCTTGACGAACAACAATAGCTTCAGCCACTTCTGGGTTTTGAATATGATCAATATAGGAACCTCGGTATGCAGACAAAAGTGTCCCTCGATGGTCTCGCACTACAACTCCATAGCCAGCCCGTCCTGAATGGGAGAAAACCGCAGCATCTACATTGATCAGCAACCAACCTTCTGGCGGCGGAGACCATTTTTGGGTTGATGTAAAGGTCTCACGTCTGTTGGAACCTGTTGGTCTGATCTTATACTCTGTAATGAATTCATTATAAGCCTTGATTTTCCCCACCACGCGAAGAGGATTAACTAGTGCCTCGCCATTGCGATAGTTGTTCCTGTTCTCCCAAATGTGCCACATAACAACGGCCATAATCATAGCTTCGTAGGGTGTTGCTTCCACTATCCATCCTAGCAGCCATTGTCTAATATGAGTAAAATTCTTTAGTTTTAGACAAATTCCATAGCTCTTTTTTAATTCCTTCCAGATTTCTTTTACATATTGGCATTGTAGAAAACAATGTTCAACATTTTCCTCTCTGTTGCAAAAATAGCAGTCATACCTTGTGGGTATCGATCGTGTCTGAAGTTGAGAGCCTGTAGGTAAGCAGTTGTGTGCTATTCTCCAGAGCATGATCTTCATCTTGTTAGGGCACTGAATGGCCCAAAGTCTCTTCCACACCTTCTCCAAATAATCTTGTTTTGATGATGATCCTTTACCTGAAATGCTTCGGTTACTCCAAAACTGATACGTTCTTACTAAATTATATGCTGATCTAACAGTGTAAGCACCATTTTTGGAGTATATCCAAGATGGAAAATCATCCCAACCCTCAGAGCTAATAGGAATGCTTAAGATTTTCCCAGCAATTTCTTCTGGAAAAATGTTTCTTATCAAATTTTCATTTCATTTATTCTCGTTCTCCAACATAAGGGTGTTAACTTTTTTGTTATGTAGAGTGGAAGAGTAAGATAATAAAGTGGCATGTATGGTATCCGGGATCCAATGATCCCTCAAGATGTCGATGTGCTTACCATTACCTACTCTCCATAGTATACCTTTCCGGATCAGCTTCTTCCCATGCATAATGCTGCGCCAAACATATGATGATGATCTTGGGCACTGAGCTGTCCAGAAGTCCCCATTTGGATAATATCGACCTCTAAGTACTTGTGCGCACAACGAGTTTGGCTCGGTCAATAATCTCCAACATTGTTTTCCAAGCATTGCTTGATTAAAAATGGCCATGTCTCAGAATCCCAATCCGCCCACATACTTTGGTGATGATAACCAATTCCATGATCTCCAATGTAACTTTTTCTTTCCATCTTCAATACCCCACCAGAAATTAGATATTGGTTGTCTCATCTTCTCACATATACTTAATGGAATCTGGAAGCAACTCATGACATACGTTGGAATGGCCTGAGCCACTGACTTCAACAGAACCTCCTTACTAGCCCTTGACAAAGGTCGATCACTACACCCGTTGAGGCGTTTCCATATCCGACCAGGGAGGAAATTAAAGTTACTCGTTGGGGACCGTCCAACCCAGGTCGGCATGCCAAGGTATGTTGTTTGCAGTGTCTCATCTTGCACCCCCAAAGTTTGCTTCACAAAATCCTTGATCTGTACATCACAGTGTAAACCAAAGAAAATAGAAGATTTCTGAAGGTTTATCCTCTGTCCTGATCCCTCACAGTAGCTTTGCAGTACCGATTTAAGTGCATTGGTGCTTCTATTATCTCCCCTGGTGAAGAACACACTATCATCGGCGAACAGTAAATGGGAAATAGGCGGTCCATTTCTGCCATTACGGATGCCCTTCAGCTGACCAGATGCTTCTTTTTGCTGCAACAAGCAAGAAAGGCCTTCAGCACACAATAAAAATAGGTAAGGACTAACAGGGTCCCCTTGTCTAATGCCCCTAGTTGGCACAAAAGATTCGGTTACTTCACCATTCACTTTAACGGCATATCTAGCCGAGGTTATGCATCTCATAACCATCTCCACCCAATTAGCCCTGAATCCCAGTTTCAATAGAACTCCTTCGAGGTAATTCCACTCTACCCTATCATAAGCTTTTGACATATCTATTTTAAGGGCAAAGAAAGGATATTTTGCCTTCTGCTTTCGAATTGTGTGGAGACATTCATATGCCACTATAACATTGTCCGTAATTAGCCTCCCCGGCACAAAGGCACTTTGTTGCTGTGATATTATCTTCGGCAAAAAGAGTTTGCAGCGCCATCAGTTCGTTCGTTTGCTGTCCGTTTACTACGGTCTGCTATGGTCATCACCGCTGGCGAACAGGTTTTATTTTTCCAAATTACGTTTAACATTATTATATCCAGAATATTTTCTTTTGGTGTGTACTGCATTATTTTGGCAGAGAAATTCTACCGACGTTTGTACCTGGCGTTAGTCCGGCCAGCCTCTCCCTGGCACCTGGGCAGGCTGACCTTCGCCGACATCGCCGTACCACGACGCCATCGCGCCATCGAACTAGTTTCAGCACTCAGGCCATATTCACCAAACCTTTTTTAATTATGCACCTTTTTTCACTATTCTTATTTCTTGGTTGTACTACTTTGTGTGTGCAGGCAATCTATTTAGGTTGGGCCGCGCTACCACCTCGGCAAAGCGATATGGTCGTCCCGCCGACGTTGACCAAGTCGTCGCGTCGCATCGACGTGCGTCCCTGTGTCAACTTTTCCACATTGCGGCTCCGCCGGGCTGACCTTGTCGCCTAGGCCATATTTATTCAAAAAAAATCACTTATGTCAATTAAATAGAAGATTTTCTATTTTTGGACTGCACTATTTTATGTGTGCAGGTAATCACCTTTGACTATGTCACGTGGTCAACTCTATGGGGCCAACAACGTCGTCCTGCCTACGTTGATCAAGTTGGGGAGTCCCCTCGGCGCCCATCCCTTTGTCAGCATTACCAAGCGACCGCTTCACCGGGCCGATCTCGACGCTCAGGCCATATCTCTTTCATTATTTGCTTCACTTATATTAATTAAGTAGAAGTTTTTTTTTAAAATATACATTATTATCTGTCATTACTTTTGGTTTGCACTATTTTATCTGTGCAGCCAATCAACTTAGACTGAGCCGCGATGTCGCCTCCGTCGACCAAATTGTGTTGTGGCCTTGGTGCGCTGCCCTATGTTGGCAGCCCCGCTTCATCGCTTCGTCAACCTACTCAGCCGGAGACTCCGGTGTCACCCGTCGACCTGCTCCATCACCTCGGCTAGATTGGGGGCTTCACCTCTTCGGAGTGCCGAGCTCTTCGCTCGGCCACATCGGGCTTGGGGGCTGAGACCTCCTCCCGCACCAAGCTCGGACCGCGTCATCAATGCCGAACACATTAACCAGCTAAGTTGCCTTCATGCTCACAGTTCTAAATTTTTTTAACTTGTGTTCGGTTCGAGCAAGTATTATACTTTTTTTAGCAAAAAGTTGTTTGTGAAAAACTTCCTTGTCCAAACTTTGTTTGTGACACACAAATTCAAATACCCCGTTTACTTGGGGGCTCCATTGCTCGAGCTTTTCCTCTTGCATATGATTATACTTGTACGGCTTCGTTCCTTGTTCGTGTATTACGCCATAATATGCACCATATTGACCTAAGTGATTTGCAAGTTGGGTTGCATTGCTCCTGTGTTTACCCCTACGTTCCCGATTGTTCGGCTAGGGAGTAAAGGGAGCACCTCTACGATTGTCACGATCGGTTCACCCGAGCCGGACCTCAGACTGGGTGAAGTCGAAAGCTAGCGCTCTTACTATTTTTAATAATGGTCGGCACACAACGGAACTCATGAGTACAAAAAATCTATTGCACAAGTCTCATAGTGAGCAACAGAAGAAAGGTATCGGTGGGGGTACTATTTTTTTCGAAGATGCTTCTTACACTTCGTCGGTAATATAGCATAAGTTCACTGAGCGCGCTTTATCTGTTACAGCCTTATGGCCTGATTGACTGGTTATCGGAGACACCGTCAATATTCTCGACAGGGGGAGTACATAACACTTTTCGGCCCTTGGCCAAAGAGGGAGAAGCCGACGGTCGGTTAAGACACATTTAAAGTTCGGGTGAACACATATATGATATAAGTGCGTTGGTACATACAATCATTATACATAAGGGATATTTAAATTAGTGCCCCTGGTTCCTTATTTGTGCTCACTTTTCCCCACGCTCCAAACGTTTGCTCACTTTCCCCCTCTTCCTTAGTTGAAACTCTCACAAATGCTCATAGCGGGCGTTTGCCGTCTTGACCGTCCATTGACCGTTAATTGCTGACGAGTGGGGCCGAGTCTTCGTCTGACTGTTGCTTGCTGACGGGTGGGACCGCAAGGAGACACGTATTGGGCAGCTTGTCTGAATCTGAAACAGATCTAGACAGGCCGCACTGCACCGCGCCGCCCCGCCCCCTCCGCCGGCGTCGTGCCGCGTCCACCGCAGTTGTTTCCTCCACCCTATGCCCTATTCCGTTCGTCGGCGACGCCGCGTCTCCGCCAGATATAGCCCACCTCCCCATCTGGGATTACATAGCGATGTTGAGTGAGGACGCCCGGAATGCAGTCGACCGTGGAGAGGATTGGGTCGAATCCGCGGCAGATAATTCATGGATTAAACCTGGGTAAGCATTGTTTCCTCTCGAATTGACGTTCTAAGTCGTATTGTAGGCCGTATTTGACTTCTGTTTGCTTGAATCGTTCGAATTTGTGCTCGATTTTACCCGGCTAACTGAAGCCTTTGTTTCCTTCCCCCAACAAAATAGGATTGATCCCGCGCTGGCTTTCCGGCTGGCGATTAGAATGGAAACTAGTGTGCTGCGTGGTACTAAACCGCATTTGATTTCATCATTTTTCTATCCCAAAGTGGTAGAAACCAGCATATCTTTCAAAGATTTGCGAGCTGAGCTCCGAAACACCTATCCCTGGAGTGATGCCGATGCTGTTGAACTGAATTACTTCAGCAGTGACGAGCAAAGATTTCTCCCACTAACTTGCGACGATCATATGCCGTTGCTTTTTGCTGGGATTGCTGGCTGCCGATTCGGTAAACTCCAAATCGATGTGCTTCAGCCACGCGCAGAACGGGCGAAGGGGAAGGGAGTTCAGACATCATCTGTCTGTGCTAATAGCCAGCACCCCGGCACTCCTTGTAGGTCGACACCAAGTAAAGCAAGTGGTTCATGGAGCCACAACATGCCTGCTGCCAATTCTGGTTCCGATTCAGCTGCTGCTTCTCGTGTACCTTCTGCAGTTGGTGTAGAAGAAGATGCAGAACCTGACGAGGCAGTGCCTACAAATGATGATGAAGACGAGATGATGTTTCCTGAACTGGTCGATGTAGCCAGTCAGCAAGCAGTGGATGACGAATATATGGAGGAGCCCATCAGCCAAGCTAGGTTTGATGACACTGACGATGAAGAGAAGGTGGAGAACATGGACAGCTTAATCGAGGATGAATACGATGGTGATGACATGCCAACAATTGAGTGGAACAGGGAAAAACCTGAGCTTAGTGTAGGTACCATTTTCCAATCAATGGTGGACTGTCGGAATGCAGTGACAACATGGTGCATTATATCTGAAAACACCTATAAGATTAAAAGGAGTGAGCCAGCAAGGTTCACAGTTTTTTGTCCATATCCTAGGTGTAGGTGGAAGTTGCATGCATCTCGTATGAGAAAGAGCAAATATATTCAGGTAATCCAAGTTCAGTTAGTAATTTAGTTTCAGATCGTTGAGTAAGGTTTCTTAACTGTTCTTTACCCTTTTATTTTGTTTCAGATAAAGAAAAACCCACACAAGCACACCTGTCCACCTGGAGGGGGAGGGGGGAAGGCCAAAACCAAGCTAGCAAAAACTAGGTGGGTGGCAGATGCTATATTGGATTGGCTGAGAGAAGAACCTGGACTTGGTCCAACAGCACTCCATGGGAAGCTTTTTGAGAAGTACAAGATAGAAATTCCTTACATGAGAATTTTCAATGCTAGGGAAAAGGCTCTTGACAGAATTAATGGTCAATGGAATGACAGTTTTCAGCTGCTTTACACTTTCAAAGCTGAAGTGGAGATGGCAAGTCCAGGGAGTGTTGTAGAGATTGACAAGCATACAGTTCCATTCAAAATAAAAGGGAAGTCATTTCAGAAGGAGTGCTTCAGAAGGGCTTTTGTTTGTTTCAAGGCTTGCTGGCAGGGGTTTCTAGATGGTTGCAGGCCCTATTTGGCTGTAGATGCTACACATTTGACTGGAAGATGGAGAGGACAGCTAGTAGCAGCTTCTGCAGTTGATGGACACAACTGGCTATTCCCAGTTGCATTTGGTGTGGTGGAGGCAGAGTCTGAGGAAAGTTGGGTCTGGTTTCTGCAGCAGTTGCGCAACATTATAGGCACACCCCCAGGTTTAGCTATACACACAGATGCTTGCAAGGGTTTAGAGAGTGCAGTGGAAATTGTATTCCCTGGAGTGGAGCATAGGGAATGTATGCGACACCTAGCGCATAATTTCAAAAAGAAGTTCAAAGGTAAAGTTTATGATGAGAACTTATGGCCAGCATCATACACATGCAGCAAAAGGAAGCATGAACACCATTTGAGAGTGTTGTATGCTCAAAATCCTCTTGTGAAGGAGTACATGGATGCACATCATGGCAAGGTGTGGTCAAGAAGCAAATTCAACGAAATCTGCAAAGTAGATTATGTGACCAGTAACCTTGCAGAATGCTTCAATTCAAAGTTCAAGTCAGTGAAAGGGCTCTTGTTGTGGCAAGCATTTGACAAGATGAGGCAAATGATCATGATAAAGATGGCTCTTCGCAAAAGAATTGCAGAAACACAATATGTTGGTCATCAAATGCTCCCATCACTGATTAAGGCATTGCACTTGAAGGCAAGAGGACTGAAGATGAAATGTATTCGATCTGGTACATATGAGGGAGAGGTTACCTATACTGACACTAAAAATAGGGTATGGAGGTATCCTGTGAACCTAAGTACTAGAGAATGTACTTGTAGGCAATGGCAGATCCGTGGGAAGCCATGCATACATGCCCTACATCTGATGACCGTTATCGGGGGTGCAGATGGTGAAGTTGATCAATATTGCTCTGAGTATTTCTCTGTTGCCAAATTTATGGCTGCTTATGCTGACAATGTGCCTGCACTATTGGGGAAAGATCAATGGAACATAGTAGATCCAGGGTTCAAACTCCACGCTCCTGTCATTACTAGACCACCAGGAAGACCAAGGAACCAGAGGATTAGAGCAGGTGAGGAGGGTCGTCTACCAAAGAAGCGTGCTTGCAAAAAATGTGGAGTTCTGGGGCATATTGCTAGGCTTTGTACCAATGCAGTGGATGCATCATTTGGAGAGGAGGAAAGATGGACAGCAGCCAATGCTGAGGAGAATGCAGCAGCAATGGAGACTGAAGATGCAGTGGAGAATGCAGCAGCAAATGAAGCAGTGGAGAATGCAGCAGCAAATGAAGCATCTTGGTATGTGTTTGCACCCTTTGTAGAATGCAGCTACCCTTTTGTTTGCATTTGTTCTCTTTTTTGCCTATGGCTTATAATTTTATTTACCAGCTCTAGGGAGAAAAGGCCAAGAGATGAAGAAGCAGAAGATTTTGAAACCATGGCCTTTGATGGTTTTGAATCTATAAGAGAGGAAGAGGAGGGCGTAATTTTTCCAATTGTGCCTTTAAAGATTACTGAACCCATAGATGACCGTCAAATGGTCGTCAAGTGCTCGGCGAGTGCAACTACTCCATCAGCACCTCCACGAGGAAAACCCCAAGTAAAGCCCAAGATCAAAAGGAACAAGAGTCTGAAAGAAAAGAGCATCTCAACTAGGGAAACCAGGAGCAAGACGGTGAAGCCAGCTGCAAACACAAGGAGCAAGTCGAAAATTTGAATTAAGTTGTTGGGAAATGTTTGTGTTGTCAATTTGAGGGCGAGTGGATCGCTTAAAACTTGGTAGATTTGTATTAAGATGTTGGCATCTTAAAACTTGGTAGATTTGAGCTACTGTGAAAACTTATCAGTTGTAATAATGTTGCTTCTACTTTGGTTTCTTATTTGAGTCAGAATTCAAATTTCCATCAAAATTTGAATTTAAATCAATATTTGAATTTGGGCCAAAATTTGGATTCGAGTCAAAGTTGAAGTTGAACATTGGAGGTTCATTCTCTGTGCGGTGTATTTGATCGAGCATTTGAAGTCCAATATTCGTAGGTGAACAGTCCGAATGAGAAATGTGCTAGAAACGAGCTCGAAAGCTAGGGTAAACAGCCCTATTTGAAATCAAGTTTTTTTGACCTTGCCTAAATGAGGCATATATATTTTTATTAACACTTGTTCCATATATATAGGGTAAAAACGAAGTCTCACTATTTATTGATTAATATTCATATTACTACATTTTTTTGAAAAAATATGCTTTTATTTCAAAACCGTCAAATAACACGTTTTAGATATGAAAATGAAAAAGTAAGTTCAGATCCTTCTTACTCACTCCAAAATGAAGCTATGGAGATTTTTCTGATTTTTTTTAATTATTTTGATTTTTTTCAAACCCTAAACCCTCTCTCCCTATTCTACGAACTCTGAAAATGTTCATAGGTGATAGCTCATTTGTGTGAAGACTTTTTTCATGAAAATGACCTACACCAAGTTTATATTTTTTTCTCATAACCTTGTCACATATGACGGCTATGTGCGCAAGAATTACAACATTTTGATTTTTTTTTTGAATTTTTTAAAAACATTTGAACTTGATTTTGACAGATCACTTCAAAAAATGATTTTTTTTAAAAACGCCCCTATAACGAGTTTATATTTTTTATGGTAACTAGGTCTCATAAACGGACGAACTACGTTTGTTTTATATTTTTGCGATTTTTTCTAATTTAGTTATGGCCATTTGAAATCTGGTCAAACCCTAATAACCCCGTTGACTCGCTCATAACCCCGCAGAAATGCTCCAAACCCTAGCGTCGAACGTGCGCCGTCGGATCCTACCAAGCGCCAAACACCACCCGTCAGATGTGGGGCAGGCATGCGCGATCCGCGTGATGCATCCTGATTGGCTACTGCACTGTCCTTCTCGGGTTTTTTACGATCTGCCCCACTTTACATATGAAATTGTATTTTTCGCACATGACCACCACATGTCAGTGTTAAGAGTTGGTTCAAATATTCAAACTGCAAAATACAATGTGGCAAATCGTCAATATAGCTTCCCCTTCTCCTCTTCTCCATCTGACAGACAAAGGCATCGAGCAGATCGAGCAATTCCTCTGTTTCTTTCCCCATCTTCTCGTTCTTCTTCCTCTCGAGCAATTCCTCTGTTTCTTCCTCTCGGGCGATATGTCGACCTCCTCGTCAGCCCCCCGTTCCACGTGGCCGGTGTATGGTCCAGTGCCGATGACTCGATGCACTGACTGCCCACGGACTGCGCCACTGAAGCGGTTGACTTCGAAGGAGGAGAAGAATGGGAACTTTGGGCGCGAGTTCGTCAAATGCGAGAGCAAGCCGGAGGGGCAGGTTAGATCTGAGTTTTCCTCGCATCCTTTATCTCTAATTTCTCAAAAAATCTGTCAGATTTGGATTTAGGTTACATGATTTCGTTTTCAGATCGTGAAGAAATGCCACCATTTCGAGTGGATGGATGATTACATCCAGAGGCTTCAAGGGTCGGGCTTGCTGGATTCGAGGGGGAATGCAATCCGCGAGTCCAATCTGCCCCATGACAGTGCCGCTCCGGCAGCAGCAGCGCGTCCGGAATACCCGACGGTGGTAGATGTCGAACTGAAGACGGAATTGAAGAAGATGAACAAGAACTTCAAGGAGCTTATTGAGTTGAAGAAGCAATCCAATCTGATAGCTTTAGGAATACTTGCTCTAGGAATTTTTTACTTGATGGCCATCTCTCGTTAGAGATGTTTGTCTACTGTTGTTGCCACTGTTTAGCAATCCAAGTCTGTTTATCTCAAATGCAACTCTGTTTAGTGCAACTGTCGATCTCTGAATGTATGCAGTTTACTGTTAAGTTTCGACACTTTCAGTTTCGGCAGAAAACAACTACCAGTTCAGTGATAGGATTATTTTGTTAGCTAATAACCTCGAGTGTTGGATCATACCCTAGCTCGTCAGATGACAGTAAGTAGTACTTGAGCAGCACAAGGGATATACATCAAGTTCATCTCTTCTCTCTCGCACTTGCCAAACTTTTGTCCTCGAGTTCGTCAGTTCTGCTAAAAAAACCTAGTTCGCGGGCCCAAAGAGAAAGCCCAGAAACAAGCGATGTTTCTTTTTTTGTTTAGGAAGGATTGCTTTGTTCTTTTTTGTTTCTAATTGCTTTTTCATTAATTTGATTGCCCAATCTCTTCTATCTCATTGAGGAATTTTTTGGCTTTCCTTTATGGGTCCCTTCATTTTTAGAATCAAAGTATTTGCAAACCGCAGTATTATTATGCCTAGCGAACCAATACTTCATGATTAGAAAAAGAGGTCTAACCCTCTTTTTTATATACTTCAAACATAGTGTAGTTAAAACTACACTTTTGACTAAAGCCAAATATCTCAAAGTATTTGATACTTCAATATTTCTGAAAACCAAAGTATTCTTTGAAGGGAGCCCTTCTTTGAATACCTAAAAAATACAGAGCTCTCAAACCAAAGCCGTGTACAAATGTACAATATGTTCTTATTTTTAGAAGGCATCTATAAACACATCATTTTTAGTTTGTTTGGTTAATTTTTCCCACGCCAATTAGCCGTGTCTAAACTTGGGACAAACAAAATACAAACATAACAAAGCATTAATATAACACACATAACTTAACTTAGATAGGGTTGCTAGGGCAACATAAGTTCTTACATAGACACCGATAGATAATACCTAATAATTAACCTTACATAGATAGGCTAGCTAGCTCGGGCAACACACACACCAAACTCATACTACATAGTAGATAGATAGGGTAGCTAGGGCAACACCGCCATGTCTTCACCGTCGTCTTCACCTTAACCGCCGGCTTCACCGTCTTCTTCACCGCCAGCTTCAGTACTCCTCCTCCTCAAGGCCGTTGTTGCCGACGTAGTACGGGAGGCTGTGCATGCGGTTGCGAGCAGGGAAGACGCTCTTGAAGTCGGTGAAGATGTTATAGGTCATGAATGCGATGAACTCGCACCCACACCAATACACCTTGCCGAGCAGGTAGTAGGCATCGAACCTGTTGGTGAAGTGGACGACGAGCCCTACCACTAGAGCGTTGGCGTGGGGATGCTGCTCCACGAGGTTGAACATGGGCGGCGAGCCCGCCGGGAGGTGGTGGAAGCCCGCATGGAGGAACCCCCGTGCAAGCTCAGTGCTTCCCCTCTAGCGGGAGAACACCCACACACGGAGGGATTCCTCGACGACGATGTTGGTGGGGTACCGTCGTTCCGGCACGGTGGGCGGCGCTTGGAACGTCGGCCCGTTGTACTGCATCTTGCTCGCTTTGCTGAGTGGAACGGCTTTGGATTTTGGGGGAAGAAGAGAAGTTGGAGGCGCAGATGGATCTATAGGACAAGAGGCAATGAAGGGCAGTTTAAATAGCTGGGGGAGACAAAGTGGGTACACGCGCAACCGGCGTAGATCGTGACTCAGTGCATGCATGAACCGATGCGATCATCAATTTGTGAACGTGAATCGATGCGAGCGTGCTTTGCGTGCTCTGCGTTGGCGGCTGCCTGCCTCCCCCTTCTGCGTGCTCTGCGTTTGCGGCTGCCTGCCTCCCATTCACGAGTGTGTGTGCAGCCTGCTGCGTGAACCGATGCCTCGAAATATGGATGCAACCGTGTGTGCAGCCTGCGCCTTCTGCCACTGGCACATATGCCTGCGACGTGTGAAATGACGCTGCGGAGCGACTGAATCAACTGGCAACCATGCGGCATGGATCGATGCGTGCGTGTCGGCATGCATGCATGCGATTAGGTCTAGGTCACTAGATGCGTGCGTGGCGGTGTTCGCATGCATAGCAGGCTACATCGATGCCAAAGACGGGCATGCATAGCAGGCTGCATCCATCCATAGCAGGCTTTTTTAATTGGGCTCCCTTTTTAATTTATTACCAACAAACTAACGGGCCCGTCCTATGAACACAAACACGGCCCAACCAGCGAAGCCACAGCCACAGTCAACAGAGTCCAACATGGCCCCACAAGTCAGTTACCGGCCAAGACGGCAAACGTCTGTTATGAACATTTGTGAGAGTTTCAGCTAATGGAAGGGGGAAAAGTGAGCAAAAGTTTGAAGCGTGGGGACAACTGAGCACAACTAAGGGATTGGGGGCACAGATGGAATAAGCCCTATACATAAAATTCTTTTACCCAAGTCACTCGGGGCTCTTAAATTTATGTGAGTTGTTTTATAGTAAGTGTTCTTCTTCTTAGTCGTTGCAAAGTCTTTTTTCTATCACTCCTTTTTTCGACGCGAGTGTGTGGTCAATAGCCAGGGAGCCTAATTTCTCTCTCAAAGCCGCTAAAGTTTGCTAAACTGGCCTAATGAGAAGTACTCCGCCGTAGGGATAGGAGGTTGAAGCTGTAGGCTGACCCGCTTGAAGTCTTGAGATAGGATGTGTCATGTTAAAGAACGACAGAAGCATAATTTTTTTCTAAGACCAATTTTCTTATTGGCACCGAACAATTGATCTAGTTCGAACGTCGAGTTTTTCCTGACATTTTTTGGTTTTCCAATCCTGCGGCACTTTTCAACTATTTGTGTGTTTTCCGCATAAGTCTCGACGTGCAACGCCGGACACCTTTAGAGATTCGGCAAAAATTCTCGGATATTGCTATATATGCATCAGTTTCGAATTGTGTCTTCGGTCAATAGTTGGGTTGCCCGGCTCCTCTGCTTGCCTCCTACGTTCCGCTTTGTTCGGCTAAGTGTGCATAGGGAGAACTGATGTCTACTACACAACCTTCTTCTTGTAGACGTTCTTGGGCCTGCAATTGCACAGGTTTGTAGGACAGTAGCAAATTTCCCTCAAGTGGATGACCTAAGGTTTATCAATCCATAGAAGGCGTAGGATGAAGATGGTCTCTCTCAAACAACCCTGCAAACAAATAACAAAGAGTCTCTTGTGTCCCCAACACACCCAATATAATGGTAAATTGTATAGGTGCACTAGTTCTGCGAAGAGATGGTGATACAAGTGCAAAATAGATGGTAGATAAAGGTATTTGTAATCTGAAATTATGAAAACAACAAGGTAACAAGTGATAAAAGTGAGCGTAAACGGTATTGCAATGATAGGAAACAAGGCCTAGGGTTCATACTTTCACTAGTGCAAGTTCTCTCAACAATAATAACATAGATATATCATATAACAATCCCTCAACATGCAACAAAGAGTCACTCCAAAGCCACTAATAGCGGAGAACAAATGTAGAGATTATGGTAGGGTACGAAACCACCTCAAAGTTATTCTTTCAGATCAATCTATTCAATAGTTCGTACTAGAATAACACCTTAAGACACAAATCAACCAAAACCCTAATGTCACCTAGATACTCCATTGTCACCTCAAGTATCCGTGGGCATGATTATACGATATGCATCACACAATCTCAGATTCATCCAACCAACACAAAGTACGTCAAAGAGTGCCCCAAAGTTTCTACCGGAGAGTCAAGAACGTGTGCCAACCCCTATGCATAGGTTCATGGGAGGAACCCGCAAGTTGGTCACCAAAACATACATCAAGTGGCACATGATATCCCATTGTCACCACAGATAAGCACGGCAAGACATACATCAAGTGTTCTCATAAAAGACTCATTCCGATAAGATAACTTCAAAGGGGAAACTCAATTCATCACAAGAGAGTAGAGGGGGAGAAACATCATAAGATCCAACTATAATAGCAAAGCTCGGGATACATCAAGATCGTGCCATAGAGGGAACACGAGAGAGAACACGAGAGAGAGAGATCAAACACATAGCTACTGGTACATACCCTCAGCCCCGAGGGTGAACTACTCCCTCCTCGTCAATGGATAGCGCCGGGATGATGAAGATGGCCACCGGTGAAGGATCCCCCCTCCGGCAGGGTGCCGGGAAGGGCTCCCGAGAGATTTTTGGTGGCTACAGAGGCTTGCGGCGGCGGAACTCCCGATCTATCTTGATATTCCATGGTTTGAGGGTACGTAGGCTTATATAGGCGAAAGAAGTCGGTCGGGGGGTGTTCGAGGGATCCACGAGACAGGGGGGCACGCCCAGTAGGGGGGGGGGGAGCCCCCCTATCTCCTGGGCTCCTCGAGTATCTTATGACGTGAACTCCAAGTCTCCAGGATGATAATCTTCGAAAAAATCACGTTGCCGAAGGTTTCATTCCGTTTGGACTCCATTTGATGTTCCTTTCCTTCGAAATACTGAAACAGGCAATAAAACAGCAATATGGTCTGGGCCTCCGGTTAATAGGTTAGTCCCAAAAGTAATATAAAAGTGTATTATAAAGCCCATAATCATTCAAAACAGGTAATATAATAGCATGGAACAATCAAAAATTATAGATACGTTGGAGACGTATCAAGCATCCCCATGCTTAATTCCTGCTCGTCCTCGAGTAGGTAAATGATAAAAATAGAATTTTTGATGTGGAATGCTACCTAGCATAATTCTCAATGTAATTTTCTTTATTGTGTCATGAATGTTCAGATCCAAATGATTCAAGATAAAAGCTTATAAAACATAAAAATAATAATGCTTCAAAGCATACTAACAAATAATCATGTCCTATCAAAATAGCATAGACAAAGAAAGCTTATCCCTGCAAAATCATATAGTTAGGCCATGCTTCATTTTCATTACGCAAAATACTCCCATCATGCACAACCCCGATGACGAGCCAAGCAATTGTTTCATACTTTTTAACGCGCTTCAGCTTTTTCAACTCTTACGCTATACATGAGCGCAAGCCATGGACATAGCACTATGGTGGTAAATGGTGGTGGTTGTAAGGACAAAAAGGGAGAAGATAATCTCACATCAACTAGGCGTATCAACGGGCTATGAAGATGCCCATCAATAGATATCAATGTGAGTGAGTAGGGATTGCCATGCAACGGATGCACTAGAGCTATAAATATATATGAAAGCTCAACAAAAAGAATCTAAGTGGGTGTGCACCCAACTTTCTTGCTCACGAAGACGTAGGGCATTTTGAGGAAGCCCATCATTGGAATATACAAGCCAAGTTCTATAACGAAAAATTCCCACTAGTATATGAAAGTGACAATATATGAGACTCTCTATCATGAAGATCATGGTGCTACTTTGAAGCACAAGTGTGGAAAAGGAGATAGTAGCATTGTCCCTTCTCTCTTTTTCTCTCATTTTATTTTTTCTTCTTTTTTCCTTTTTTTCTTTTTTTTCTTTGGCCTTTCCTTTTTTTTCTTTTTGGCCTTTCTCTCTTTTTTCTTTTTTTCTTTTTGTAAAGTCCGAAGTCTCATCCCCACTTGTGCGGGAATCATAGTCTTCATCATCCTTTCCTCACCGAGAAAATGCTCTAATAATGAAGATCATCACACTTTTATGGATTTACAACTCAAGAATTACAACTCAAAGCTAGAACAAGATATGATCTATATGAATGCCTCCAGTGGTGTACTGGGATATGCAATGAATCAAGAGCGACATGTATGAAAATTATGAAGGTGGCCTTGCCACAAATACGATGTCAACTACATGATCATGCAAAGAGCAATATGATAATGATGAAACGTGTCATAATAAACGGAACGGTGAAAAGTTGCATGGCAATATATCTCGTAATGGCTATGGAAATGCCATAATAGGTAGGTATGGTGGCTGTTTTGAGGATGGTAAATAATGGGTTCAATACCGGTGAAAGTTGCGCGGTAATAAGATAGGCTAGCAAAGTGGAAGGATGAGTGTGCATATATCCATGGACTCACATTAGTCATAAAGAACTCATATACTTATTGCAAAAGTCTACTTAGCCCTCGAAGCAAAGTACTACTACGCATGCCCCAAGAGGGATAGATTGGTAGGAAAAGACCATCGCTCGTCCCCAACTGCCACTCATAAGGAAGACAATCAAAAGAGTACCTCATGCAACAAATTTGTCACACAACTTTTACCATACGTGCATGCTACGGGACTTGCCAACTTCAACAAAAGTATTTCTCAGTTTCATAATTACCCACTAGCATGACTCTAACATTACTACCTTTATATCTCAAAACAATTATCAAGCAACATATTGATCATAGCATCAAATTCACTTCCTATGATAGTTTTCATTCAAATTACCATGCTGTTTAAGACTCTAAAATAATATAAGTGAAGCATGAGAGTCTAGCAATTTCTTAAAAATATAACCACCGCCGTGCTCTAAAAGATATAAGTGAAGCACTAGAGCAAACGACAAACTACTCCGAAAGATATAAGTGAAGTTCAATGAGTAGTCAAATAATTGTGCAACTATGTGAAGACTCTCTAACATTTAAGAATTTCAGATATTGGTATTGTATTCAAACAGCAAGCAAAGCAAAACAAAATTACATTGCAAGGATATCACAACTCATGTGAAGAAGCAAAAACTTAGGCTCAACCGATACTAACCGATGATTGTTGAAGAAAGGTGGGATGCCTACCGGGGCATCCCCAAGCTTAGATGCTTGAGAATTTTTGAAATGTTATCTTGGGGTGCCTTGGGCATCCCCAAGCTTGAGCTTTTATGTCTCCTCAATTCCTCTCATATCATGGTTTCTCTTCTTTTTATCAAAAGCTTCATTCACAACAAACTCAACAAGAACTCGTGAGATAGGTTAGTATAAACCAATGCAAAACCTTATCATTTTATAATGTAACAAATTACTAAAATTATTATTCAACATTGCATACTAAATGACTCTGCATATTTAATACTCCTATCCTCAAATAGAATCATTAAACAAGCAAACATATGCAAACAATGCAACCATAACATCAATCTGCCAAAATAGTATAGTCCATAAAGAATGCAAGATCCATCATACTTCCCTAACTCCAAAAAATATGAGAGAAAATTCCCACTGTAATAAATTTATCAGAGCTTAATATTCAAAAATATTCAACATTATACCATTCTCTGAATTTTCTAGGGAATTTTTGCAACAGCGGTAAACTTTCTGTTTTCAAACAGCAACATGTAAACTAGCAAAACAAGCATGGTAAAGGCTATCCTTGACATTTTTATTGAAACTAAAGATGCAAAACATTATTCTAACTAACAGCAAGCAAATACTAACAAAATAAAATGACGCTCCAAGCAAAACACATATCATGTGGTGAATAAAAATATAGCTCCAAGTAAAGTTACCGATGAACAAAGACGAAAGAGAGGATGCCTTCCGGGGCATCCCCAAGCTTAGGCTCTTGGTTGTCCTTGAATATTACCTTGGTGTGCCTTGGGCATCCCCAAGCTTAGGCTATTTCCACTCCTTATTCCATAGTCCATCGAATCTTTACCCAAAACTTGAAAACTTCAACCACACAAAACTTAAAACAAAACTCGTAAGCTCCGTTAGTATAAGAAAATAAAACCACCACTTAGGTACTATAATAAACTCATTCTAAATTCATATTGGTGTAATATATACTGTATTCTAACTTCTCTATGGGTCATACCCTCCGATACTACTCGTAGATTCATCAAAATAAGCAAACAACACATAGAAAATAGAATCTGTCAAAAACAGAACAGTCTGTAATAATCTGTATCAAACGTATACTTCTGTAACCCCAAAAATTATTAAGTAAATTGCTAGACCTGAGTAATCTGTCTATTAATCATCTTCAAAAAGAATCAACCTAAAATCACTCTCCAGTAAAAAATGGCAGCTAAACTCGTGATCAAAAAAGTTTCTGTTTTTTTACAGCAAGATCACATAAACTTCACCAAGTCTTCCCAAAGGTTCTAGATGGCACTTTATTGAAACAAAAGCTATAAAACATGATTACTACAGTATCATAATCATGTGGACACACAAAAACAGTAAGGGTAAATATTGGGTTGTCTCCCAACAAACGCTTTTCTTTAATGCCTTTTTAGCTAGGCATGATGATGGCAATGATGCTCACATAAAAGATAAGAATTGAAACATAAAGAGAGCATCATGAAGAATATGACTAGAAAATTTAAGCCTAATCCACTTCCTATGCCTAAGGATTTTGTGAGCAAACAATTTATGGGAACAATAATCAACTAGCAAAGGAAGGTAAAACAAGCATAGCTTCAAAACTTTAAGCACATAGAGAGGAAACTTGATATATTGCAATTCCTACAAGCATAGGTTCCTCCCTCATAATAATTTTCAGTAGCATCATGAATGAATTCAACAATATAACCAGCACCTAAGGCATTCTTTTCATGATCTACAAGCATAGAAAATTTACTACTCTCCACATAAGCAAAATTCTTCTCATTCAGAATAGTGAGAGTATCATAAGAGACTTGAACACTAAAATTTGTTTCTACATTAAAAGAGTAATGTTCAGAAAAAAGGTAATCATAATCATGACAAGATTTTTAAATATAATCATCACTACTTTTTATAGCATAAGTTTCATCACAATAATCATCATAAGTAGCAACTTCGTTCTCATCATAATCGATTGAAACCTCTCCCAAGATAGTGGAATCACTAAATAAAGTTGACACTCTTCCAAATCCACTTTCATAATTATCACAATAAAATTCAACATCCTCCAAAATAGTGGGATCACTACTTCCTAAAGTTGACACTCTTCCGAACCCACTTTCATCAATATAATCATCATAGGTAGGAGGCATGCTATCATCATAACAACTTTGCATATCAAAACTTGGGATGCTAAATATATCATCTTCACTAAACGTAGCATCCCCAAGCTTGGGACAAACATTAATTTCAGAAAATATATTCTCAAATATTTCATCCTCATCAAACATGGATTCCCCAAGCTTGGGCCCTTTCATATCATAAGCATAATCACTCTCATCATTAAAAATATGGATAGCACCAATAGTAAAGCAATTATCATCATCACAATGAGTAGGAGCAACATCATTTGGGAGGGATACCTTTCTACCTTTGTTGCTCCTTCTTTTCTTTTTCTTCTTCACATTATGTGTGGGTTCAACCTTCCTCTTTGAGCTCCTTATTGATGAGATTGGTTGAATGGAATGCTCCTCCTCGTTACCTGATTCATCATAAGAAATAATAGGAGGATATTGGGAAGTCTATTCCCTTTCATTAGTATTCTCTTTATCATCTATTTGCTTTCTTTTCTTTACGTAATTGGCAATATAAGGATTTTCAATGCAATTCACCGCACAAAACAAATACATCTTCTGTAGATCAATATCAAGGAAATGCTTAAGATTAAATTCTGGAATAGCCTTAGTTAAACATTTCAGCTCTTCATAACCCAAAAGCAATCTAAGTTAATTGTAATGGGAAAGGGAGATCAAATCATCACAATATTTGGACACGATCCGATCATAAAACAATTTGCATTGGAGATGTAAATGATCTTGTTCATTGCAAAATTCACAACGGGAAAGATATCTTAAATTCTCCGCGCTCTTATCTAGCCTTTTTTGCAACTTCTTAGTTTCTAAATACTTATGCTTCTTGCAATATATATCTTCTCTATTTGGTGTGTTCATGCAAACATGCACTCCACAAAAGTTGACATGCCTATAAGAGATATTTTCATCATGACTAGAGAAATCATCATTAGTACTATGGAAATTCAAGGAGTTCATACTAACAACATTGCAATCATGCTCATCATTCAAAGATTTAGTACCAAGCATTTTAATGCATTCTTCTTCTAGCACTTGAGCACAATTTTCCTTTCCATCATTCTCACGAAAGATATTAAAAAGACGAAGCATATGAGACAAACTTAACTCCATTTTTTTTGTAGTTTTCTTTTATAAACTAAACTAGTGATAAAACAAGAAACAAAAAGATTCGATTGCAAGATCTAAAGATATACCTTCAAGCGCTAACCTCTCCGGCAATAGTGCCAGAAAAGAGCTTGATGTCTACTACACAACCTTCTTCTTGTATACGTTGTTGGGCCTGCAAGTGCACAGGTTTGTAGGACAGTAGCAAATTTCCCTCAAGTGGATGACCTAAGGTTTATCAATCCGTAGGAGGCATAGGATGAAGATTGTCTCTCTCAAACAACCCTGCAACCAAATAACAAAGAGTCTCTTGTGTCCCCAACACACCCAATACAATGGTAAATTGTATAGGTGCACTAGTTCTGCGAAGAGATGGTGATACAAGTGCAAAATAGATGGTAGATAAAGGTACTTGTAATATGAAATTATAAATACAGCAAGGTAACAAGTGATAAAAGTGAGCGTAAACGGTATTGCAATGATAGGAAACAAGTCCTAGGCTTCATACTTTCACTAGTGCAAGTTCTCTCAACAATAATAATATAGGTAGATCATATAACAATCCCTCAACATGCAACAAAGAGTCACTCCAAAGCCACTAATAGTGGAGAACAAATGTAGAGATTATGGTAGGGTACGAAACCACCTCAAAGTTATTCTTTCGGATCAATCTATTCAAGAGTTCGTACTAGAATAACACCTTAAGACACAAATCAACCAAAACCCTAATGTCACCTAGATACTCCATTGTCACCTCAAGCATCCGTGGACATGATAATACGATATGTATCACATAATCTCAGATTCATCCAACCAACACAAAGTACTTTAAAGAGTGCCCCAAAGTTTCTACTGGAGAGTCAAGAACGTGTGCCAACCCCTATGCATAGGTTCATGGGAGGAACCCGCAAGTTGGTCACCAAAACATACATCAAGTGGCACATGATATCCCATTGTCACCACAGATAAGCACGGCAAGACATACATCAAGTGTTCTGAGACTCAATCCGATAAGATAACTTCAAAGGGGAAACTCAATTCATCACAAGAGAGTAGAGGGGGAGAAACATCATAAGATCCAACTATAATAGAAAAGCTTGGGATACATCAAGATCGTGCCATAGAGGGAACACGAGAGAGAACACGAGAGAGAGAGATCAAACACATAGCTACTGGTACATACCCTCAGCCCCGAGGGTGAACTACTCCCTCCTCGTCATGGATAGCACCGGGATGATGAAGATGGCCACCGATGAAGGATCCCCCCTCCGGTAGGGTGCCGGGAAGGGCTCCCGAGAGGTTTTTGTGGCTACAGAGGCTTGTGGCGGTGGAACTCCCGATCTATCTTTATATTCGATGGTTTTAGGGTACGTAGGCTTATATAGGCGAAAGAAGTCGGTCGGGGGGGGGGGGGGGGGTGCGTGAGGGGTCCATGAGACAGGGGGTGCGCCTAGTAGGGGGGCGCCCCCTATCTCCTGGGCTCCTCGAGTATCTTCTGACGTGAACTCCAAGTCTCCAGGATGATAATCTTCCAAAAAATCACGTTGCCGAAGGTTTCATTCCGTTTGGACTCCGTTTGATATTCCTTTCCTTCGAAATACTGAAATAGGCAATAAAACAGCAATATGGGCTGGGCCTCCGGTTAATAGGTTAGTCCCAAAAGTAATATAAAGTGTATAATAAAGTCTATAATCATTCAAAACAGGTAATATAGTAGCATGGAACAATCAAATATTATAGATACGTTGGAGACCTATCAAGAACCACTGCGATTGTGCTTCTAGCTCGCATGGTTAAGCACCTGAGTGGAGAAAGCCGAAAACTAACCGACACAATAACCGTAAACGGGTTAGCGGTCCGACGACTGTATTAAATGACGGGCCGTTCATAACATTGGCCAAAGTGTTTACGGCTTGACCTCGGCTGTCGCCGAACACTAACCGGGGGGCTACTTGCTGGCCTCCCAACTTTAACCTCCTATGACTAAGTGAAAGTTATAAAGCCCGCATATCTGATTGCCTCGTTTTCGCCAACACAACCGCCTTCAGGCACCGAGACGTCGGCTAAGGGTTGTTTTGTTATTTCGGAAACACCCTGCGTAGAAGCCGACGATGGGCCACTTTCAGATTATAAACGGTCACAACGGAAGTGAAAATTTGGGTTCATTTAGACCACAGAGTTTGGAAGCTTTCCCCGAACTAAATCCTCAGTATTTTCCTCCCACATTGATCGGAGCTGAGGTTTCATGATCATGCTTAGCATGACAACCCAAAGAAAGGAACCAATAGCGGGACTATTTTCTTTGGACGATGTTTCTTATGTTAAATAATAATATAACATATCTCTCTGCGTACCTTTGTTTATAAAACCGTATGGCCGGATTGCCTTGTTTGCCGTAAATCTTTGCCCTCATAAAGGCTTTATAAAGTAGGACAAACACTCCTCGGCTGTTGGCTGAGGAGGTTGAAGCCGATGGTCAGTCGACAAAGTTTTGTACAATGCGGATCCAAGCATTAATGACGTAAAGTACTTGGATACTTAGAGTCATTACATATCATTTGTGATTTTACTATGGATGTCCATCCTTAATTTGGCCTCCCGTGCCCGCATTAAGGCTCGGGCGCTACTGGGCTTTGGGCTTATTATTTACAAATATTAAAAGGGCACATCGATCCCCTGATCTGGTATTGCCACCCGACCAGTGTCTTGGGGGCTACTGTATTGACAATCCAATGCAGAAAATTTAAAATGCAATACAGTTTTCGAGGAGATTATTATCCTCAGGTTGGCCGGCCGCACCCAACCTGAGTCTCAAGGACTTTGCACGCTGCGTTTCTATTCCTAAGTATGCTGCCGAGCTGGGAATTGATTCTCAGACTGATTTTATGAATCGACCTGAGTCTCAGGGGCTACTGGGGTTAGCGGTTTGATTTTTTCCTTCAGGTGCATCCCGAATATTAGGCCAACACGCACCTTGAGGGCTACTGGCTATATATCTCGGTAGAGATTACATTGCATAATTCGGAATTATATTCATAAAAATCAGCGCATGGCCGAGGTGGTGCACCACCTCAGTCCAGCGTTGGTGCTCGACTACAATAGACACCCTGGAAGCAGTCCAGCATAAAGCTTGGACGCCAGTGGCTGGCTCCGTAGAGGGCATTTCCGGCATAAAGCTCGAACGCCGGTGGCTGGCTCCGTAGAGGGCATTTCCGGTATTAAGCTCGGCTAAACTCCTTCAACTTTTTTGAACCAAGGTGATCTATGACACCTTGGATATAGTTCGGCATTGGGGCTTGGACATAGTCCGGCGTTGGAGCTCGGATGCAGTTCAGCGTTGGAGCTCGGCTGTAACAATACACCTCAGATACAGTCTAGCGGTGGAGCTCGGATACATTCCGGCGTTGGAGCTCGGAAGTGGTCCGGCATTGGTGCTCGGCTGCAAACCTACCTCGAATGCAGTCCGACATTGGAGCTCGGACGCAAGAAGACACTGCCGCCCGGGGACAACTTCAAACCCGAGGCGTGGCATAAAAATAACAAGGCATTGATAAAGGCCGGAAACTTAAAGGGGCTCCTCGGTTACCCAACATGTAAACTCTTCGGATTCACTTTGGCGATCCTCAAGATCGAAGATGGAAAGATCTGTTGAACCAGTTTTCAAGACCGATGACCGAAGATGAAGAACAGTTCAGAAGAATCGAGGAGCGTCCCCAACTTGAAGACCGGTTCAGGGGGCTACTGACGGTGTCCTGGACTAAGGGGTACTCACCACGTCGTCTTTCGATCAGTTGGATTGGGCCGAGGACCCCCATGGCCGTATACTCATGGGCCAGTTCGGACAACCCCTGCCGCATACAAGGAAGACTCCACAAGACTTGGCGCCCAAGACAAGGACTCTCCTAAACCCTAGGCCTCCCGTGTCTTATATAAACCGAGGCCAGGCTAGTCAATAGATAATCTCATATTCATTACTATCATCTCATGGTAGATACATGTACTCTGTACTATACCCCATATGAATACAATCAAAAGCAGGACATAGGGTTTTACCTCCATCAAGAGGGCCCGAACCTGGGTAAAATCCCGTGTCCATGTTACCATCGCTCCAAGACGCCTAGCTTAGGACCCCTACTACGAGATACGCCGGATATTGAACCGACAGGTGGCTGTGACTCTCCTAGTTCTACAAGGTGAAGGGTGATCACTGGGCAAGCTAGTGGCATTTTCGTTTTCTGGACATGAGAATTCTTTTCGACCAATCCAAAACATTCCTTCCTGCTCTTTTCGGTTTATTCCCCTCACGGTGGGTGCTAAATATAAGGTTTAGGGTTGTCTCTAGGCATACCCCATTCTCTTTCTATGGTCCCCTTGTTCTTTGTTGTGTGAGTGTGTTATGGTAAGTTTTGTAACCAACGAGCTCTATTTAGTGAAAGTGATCCAGGCTAGCTAATGCTTGTCATAGTTTTCTCAAGTTTAACTCTTGTATTTTGCTCACATTTTACTCACATGATGTAGAACATACGCGGCACCTAAACTAAGTATGAGATGCAGATTGAAGATCTCGATAGATAGATTTGCATCAAAAGGCACTACTAAAAGAATGTGCGAGAAGAAAAAGGAACGTGCGGCTTTTCAGAATTTAATCTGGATAAATGCCCATGGATCTAGGAGAGTTTCATACGTTTATGGAATTAGCTATGAGCCCCTTTTAAGTAATAAAGCGCCCCTTTTCGAAAAGCTATGAGCAAATAAAAACCGACTTCAAGATGATAACATGATGAATTCATCCTTTTGCCGGCTTTACCAAACCACCTGTTTGTTCACACCATAAGTTGCTGGTACAACCAAATTGAGACGGAATGTTTAAATTCTGCATATTCGCTAATCAAATGAATTTCCATTAGTTCCTAACTTAACATGAAGGATTTATGAGCAAGTGATGCGATTGCTATATCTATCTCTGCTTTAATTAGGAAAAGCTGGAAGCGATAGGTGCTGTGTCGTGTACGAGAAAGAATTTTGAGTTGGGACAAAACTACTGATTCAGCATTTTTTAATGGTACTAAATTTTTCGTGTACTTTTCCCCCCTGCAAAAGGTGTATAAATGCGCTAAAATGGTCACTGAATTTAGCTTTTTCGTTCGAGAAAAGAAGATCACGTGAGTGGCATTTCCCTAACCCAAGGCTATTATTCTTTAGCACATTTCCCTACTTTCGGCCCACATTCCATCTATGTTTGCTTTAAGATCACTTATTTTTCTAAAGTTTTTCTAAGCAGACGGCGAAAGCTCTGCCTATTCATATCATACACGAAAATAGTATTACAAACATAGCCATCTGTCCCAATAAACATGCCCTGGAAAATAAAACCACTGCACATATATATATAACATGAATGGAGTGAATTGCCGCTCATAAGAGTTGATGGTGATTTTCTTTTCCAGAAAAAAAATAGTAGATAATGATGCAGAGTTGTTACATTTAATTTAGTGTGAGTATAAAAGAATCATGAACTTTTTGTAGCTTACTTTTTTTGCGGGGTAGCACAAAAACATATTTGATCATGAAGATTAACAGAGATGTGGTAACCATCCCTATGTACTTTTCAGTTTTTTTTTTGAAACTTGGAAATCTGTTTTCTTTTTCAAAAGTCCAGGCTACATGGAACCTGTGATTCAAAAGAAATTTCCGCATATGTGCCACTGCGCATGTATATGATATATCGACCAAATTTATTTTAGATAATACTACCTCTGTAATTTAATATAATACGTTTTTGGACATTATGACAGTGCAAAAACGTCTTATATTTTGATAGGGAGAGTACAAAAGTAGCTCTCGCGGCTTGTGCACTTAAAAATGCACACATCCAGTTATTACAAAGTAGGCTTGATTTTGTTTTTTTAGAAAATAAGAAGGTAGATGATGATGCATAAATGTATACGCATCAAAAGTTCAAAACTCCATTAAGCGGGATGTGCACAGGTCGGTGTGCTCAGAGATACTGCCAATCAATAAGTGGTTGCTGCAAAGCATGGAAAATAATCGGCAGTGGACATGCATAAGCAGGTCTCTGTCACATAGATTTCTGAATTCCAAAACTTACTTTTGACCCTCCATGCTTTAAAAGACACCCATATTGGTCACAAAATAATCTGCTGATTTGATCTGCACGGTGGAGAAAATACCCTGCAAAAATTTGCAGCAGCTGTCGAGTTTCAGAAGGATTGGACTTGATTAGCTCCCCTAATCAATTGAGTGGCAAGATTAGCCTTGGGTGGAGGCGACGTCTCCCAACCGAGGAGGTGTCGTCTGCCTCTGCTCCTCACATTCGGAACACGGAAAAGGGGCCCAACAGAGAGGTTTTCAGCTGTAAAGATGAGCACCGAAAAAGCTGCTTTATTTTCGTCGTTCTTCTTGCAATTTTTCATTTTGTATTTTTGGTGGAAATTTAGTTATTGCTATGTGACGACGTAGACCGATGGTCAGATTTGCGACCGATGTGTCCATGCCTTGAGATGAGATGGAGGCCAAAATTTTGCCGGAAATGCTTTGGTCATTTGCATTGTGCTGACCCGGGGGGGGGGGGGGGGGGGGGGGGGGGGGGGGTGCATGCAGGCAACCTCTTACCTCCATGACATATCATATATCCATATCTCATATTTTGGGCATTTGAGTATTATTTTGAAGGAGGAAAAATAGGAGCTCATGCACTGAAGCGGTTGACCATTTTTACATACTATGATTAAGAGAAAGCTACTGAGCTTATTTGTGCACTTACCAGTTGGAGAAAACAAAATTGAGTTGATTGTAGTCATACAAGATGCACACTCCCGAGTCATATGGTCTCTGTTTTTTGCTATGATTTCTTCAGAGTAACCATGGGTTTCATGGTCTGAAACATAATTTCTTCCTCTGATCATAATTCAGAATGTTTCAATCACAGGAAAGCTGAATTCCATGCAGTGATAAAGCTACTATGCAGAATTTCCACCTCAGGTAAGCATGGCATCCATCTGGTACTCTCATAAGAAGATACCACTATCTAACACCTAACATTGCCATTGTGACCATCCCAATAATTACCCATGCAGCAGTGAACACACTTTCTTCAGAAAGATAAGAATGCAGTGCACTTCTACTGCTTTCTGAATTTCATTTCATGCCAATCCATTTCACACAGTTTCGCCCACAAACACAAACCATTTGCTGACTGAACCCACTGTTGCATTGCCCTCATCCAAGCTGAATCACCAGGACAATGGATCCACCAAGGCGCCAATGACGCTCTTGCGCTTCGCGCACAGTTGACGGACCAGTTGCCGACTTGGATCCCATAGGAGCCTCACCAGTCACCACCCCACCTCAAGTGGGGTGCAAGCTGAAATTCTGTGAGCTCACGCACACTAGCACCCTGATTCAGATCATGTGATGTGTGGCACTCACCCGGTACTACGTTGTGCCATCTTTTCTTTGAGGGCGCTACTACAGTGTCAATTTCAGGGTCCATCCATCTATCTCCTTAAGGAGTCAGTGGCTGAATGGATGGTTGAGCAGGGGCCGGTGCGTGACCCTTGGCATGCATCTGCAAATTGACCTCCGGGATGACATGAAAAAGTATGGATAAAAATCTGAGTGCATACATAAATGCTATACTGTTCCTTTCTCTATTCAGAAATAGCATTCTTGATATTCTTTTTGTATCGTCTATGACGTAGGTTTGATATATCCACTGAATCTTAGCTTAAATTTGGCAAAAAAGAATCTTCAGTTAAATGATCAACGCTTAAATTTTAAGCAAAGATCAGTAAACTTACATAAAGTTATGCTCTCAACCTTAGAGATGATCCAATAGTCATAGCTTCACTATCTGAAGTTGGTAATTATGGATAAAGATTTTCTGGTAAGATCTTCAGCAAATCAAATGGTTGACAACTAAAGATGAAAAGGTTCAGGTTATTCCAGGATGCAGGAAACGTGTGTTTTTCAATCTCTTTTCCAGGGAGTAGCTGCTACTGTCATGATACTATAGAAGTTATGTAATTGGATCTCTCGTGTACCACTCATCCGCAATGTGTGTGCCACTGAAAATTGAGAAAGTGCATGCTCTTTTTTCAATATGTTGGACCTCCAAGATAATAATCAATATATGAACAGCCTTGAGTGGATACCAGATCAAAAGAAGTGGACCTGATTTGATACCACAAGTACTGTTCTCCTACTTAGTCCATAAGTTTCAGAGGCTAAAGGATAGCATCTATATTGCTCTACAGACAAGCAAACAAATTATGCCACACCATCAATATTTGCGAGCTTTTTTATGGTACCCTATACTGCTGCTTTTCAGGTTGCTAACATGAATCTGTCTCTGTACACCGATAGATATTCAGACATGACCTATCCTCTGGTGTTCCTCATTCCATCGATGAGGCAGCACCACGTCGATCCCAGCTCCGACGAAGAAATCTGCTTCAGTGGCCATGATGAAATTGACGAGGGGATTGTTCGTGCAGGTCTCAGACTAACTTCATACACCGCCATGGTCACCCTAGGATAAGACGGCATATGCACAATTTCCGATTCTAATTGACCCGGGACAAAATCCAGTCTGAGAAAATTCAAGATTCCAACCCAAATACACTGCAGATATAAACAAATGTTGCTTCCCGACAGTACCCACATGGTGGGTTTTCAGTTTTTCATTACTCACTATGCAAGGAAACAGAGCTCGCTGCTCCTCCTTTAGGGCACCCGCCATTGTCGCTGCGGAACTGCAAATAGAGGGAAACTCTTGCATCAGTAAACTGCAATAATAACTTTCAATGCAAGCCTCGGCTATGCAAAGGGGTTCTGGATAATTTAAGTGGAACGGAACAAATGAACTGAAAGAACCAAAAAAAAAGTCCTCCCCTCCCCTCGCGTCGTCCTCCCCAGGGCGACCCGAGGGCCCCTAAGGTTTCCCTAGGCGCCGTCCCCCCTCCCCTCCCCCCCTGCCATCTCCCAAGGGAGTCGTCGGGCATCGCCTGGGCGACTGCCGATGACGGTGCGGCGGGGCTTCGTCGCTTCGCCCGCTGTGGCGTTGGACCTCGGAAGCCTGGGCGGCGGACCGGTCAGCGAGGCGGCGCCGTCCTTCGGCTGGCGGCGCACGCGAGAGGAGATGACGGCCCCTTGGCTGCGCGGGCAGCGAGGGCCCGACGGGTTGTGGTCGCGGCGCGGCGAGGTTCCTCCTCCTCTGCTCCAGATCTGAAGGTCAGGTTTTCCCCCTCTCTGCTCTCCTCGCTGGATTCGCCTGATTCCGGGCCTCTGGTCGCCGGATCTGGTGCCGGCAGGGTGATCCCCGAGCAGGTGGTGCTGGACGAGCCCGGGGGAAACCCTTGTTGGTATTTCCAACGCGGCGGCGGCGGCGCCCTGTTGCGTCGTTTTACTCGTTGGAGCCGCAGCCGTGGGCTCTCCTCCACACCCCGGCCATGCCTCCCGGGGGAAAGCTCAAATCCCGGCCTGGGATGGGCGGTGGCGGCGCCTGGTGCGTCGTGTCCTCCTTGGAGGCGCCGTCTAGGGAAGGTTGGTGCTTTGGGGGCGTGTAGCAGCTGACGGTGGGTGCCTGTCGTCTGTGGGGTCCGTGGCGTTCCTTCTGTGCAGGTTTCAGATCTAGCCACAAGTGCTCTGCGGTGGCGTTTGCAATGTCCCGGCGGGTCGGCACCCTCGATTTAGGGCGGAAGGGGATCGGGTTCCCCTTCACGGCAGTAGCAATGCCGCAGGTGCCGATTTGGCTGGTTCGTGAGTTCCTCGTTCCTAATCTTCGCCATATGGCTCGACAACTTCTTCCTTTCAGCGACTCTCCCGGCGGCTTTCGCTCTTCCATCGGTCTCCTTTGGCGCCTACGCTGCAGGTTGCGTGTGTGTGCTCCGGCATGATGTGGTTGGCCCCATTGTTGGCCCGGCCTTGAGACCAACCTATGCTCTAGCTCGCAGGTGAGCGCCTCTACACTTCGACGGTGCAGCGCCTTCGAGCCTAGGCGAGGGGAAGGAATCCCCTTCGGTGTTAGAGAAGGCATGTGTTGTGTCACCTCCAGTTTCGGGTTTCAGCCATGTGCCCGACCTATTTTGGCGGCTGCAGATCCTCGCGGCTTCTTCACAGTTGTTTCAGGGCCTTTGTGTAGAGGGCTTATCCTCAATTAGCTGTTCTTCAATGTAATTTTCTGTTCGCTGGCTGTAGGTGTAGCTTAGTTAGCTGCCCTTCTTTCTCCCATGTATCCTTTAGCCGTTGCTTTGTTCGTGGTCCGCTTTTGTACTCCTAGCCGGTTGGTGGCTTTGTTAATTCAAAGTCGGGCTCCTCTGAAGCCTCCGTTCCAGAAAAAAAAGAACCAAAAAAGGGAAGACAAAATCACTGTTGTGGATGGAAAGCATTACACTGAAATAAGACCATTTTTCACCGAAATATGTGATTTTGTCTTTTTTTGGGGGGGGGGGGGGGGTCTTTCAGTTCATTTGTTCTGTTCCACTTAATTTGACCTGACGACAAGGCTTCGTTTTGTGCATTTTTGAGTGTGGGCTTTGTAGTGGAGGGGAAAGTGAGGGATGTTAGTTGGGTGGAACAAAACTGAGCAAAACTAAGAAACCAGGGGCATGAAAAGAAAAAAATCCTTTTGTATATGTAGAATAAATTCCGTGCATTTCTTTTGGTGCATTTGCATTTACGTGATTACTAGTGGCTTGTAATGCTCATCCGTCGTCAAAATAAATAAAATATATGAATATATATCTTCACTCGTTGACTATGAATTTGGTACATCTCATCAAATCAAATAAATACAATTTATTGATGACTATTAATTTGGTACATCTCACCAAATCAAATAAACAGAACATATTAATGACTATTAATTTCGTACATGTCACCGAATCAAATAAACATAATTTCTTGATTACTGTTAATGTGCTACATCTCACCAGATCAAATAAATACATGACTATTAATTTGGTACATCTCACCAAATAAAATAGTTGCTATTAATTTGGCAAATCTCACCAAATCCATATTTTAATGTGGTAGATGCACTATAAAATAGGCATGCCATTTCGTTTGGTATTTCTTAGAACTTACATATCACACAACGATCTGCAACTCGCTCCTTTAGCACAAACACTAGTTAAAATGAGGACTACCCAGATGTTGCTTCTGTCCCTAGTCTTTCTTGTGCTAGCATCAGGTACTCATTTGTTCGTGTAATGCATTTGTTCAGAATCTCCCCCAACAAATAATGGTCTTCTTGTGACCGTCCGTTTTCTTAATCGTGAAATTTTGCAGATGTGGTAGTTGAGGCATCAATGGATGATAGCATGAAACTCTACACATGTGTGCAAAAAATTCTCCCATCGACAAAGCCATGTGATAGCAAAACTTGCGAAAGACAATGTGTGAAACGTACAAGGCAAACCAAATCTAGCATGTGTGTTCTTGAGGGGTGCCGGTGCACATTATGCATAGATCCGGCTCCAACCATCCATGATAATGAACAAATGGGTACCAATTAACTAATGTAGGATAGTGTGTTAAGTAAATAATGTGACGAAATCACAAATGGTGTAGTATAAAGTTTGTACACTCATAAGCCATATGAAGAGTCATGAATTTCGTCTTGCTTCTTGAATTATCTGAAATTATGAAGTAGATATAAAAATTTGTATGCTTGAAAAATGTTTTTGTTTTTTTGTATTAATTGTGATGTGGCTTGCATGTGGATGGTGAATGAGCGTCGTTCTCTTCCTAAAGGCGTTGATATTGAAGAACATTGTTATTCCTGTGGTGTCAAGCTTGGTGCGCATATGATCATTATTGTAGTTTATTGACTGTTGTTTTGATCGCTTTGATATTTTTTCTTACTTAGGCATAACTTTGGTATTGTTTTACTTTACTCTTTGCCGGCGCTTTTTGTGTGTCTGCGCGTTGGTATTGCATGTCTGCATCTTACATATGCAGACGCCAGATGTGTGCTCATTGTTTTTATATTCATTTGATGTTTCATTTTGACTAGATAAAATCCACCCTTTGTATCAAACAAAACAACAGAGTGTGAGGTTTTTAGCTATAAACACTAGTAGAAAAGAGGGCTTTGGTCCACCCCGGGTTAGCCCATTAGTCTCGGTTCAGTCTAGAACCGGGACTAATGGGGGCATTAGTCCCGGTTCGTGCGCCCAGGGGCCACGTGGGCCATTTGTCCCGGTTCGTCTGGACCTTTTAGTCCCGGTTGGTGCCACGAACTGGGACTAAAGGGTGCGATGCCCATTAGTCTCGGTTCGTGGCTCCAACCGGGACTAAAGGGTTAGATCTTTAGTCCCGGTTTGTGCCACCAACCGGTACTAATGGGGTTTGAGGCATTAGTACCGGTTCCCCGTTAAACATTTCAAAATCCTCAAAAACCTAACAAAAAAAAGTTACGGGCCTTTTTAGATCTAGAGTGGAAAAAATCGAAAAAAATTCAAATTGTGGTCAAACAATGGTCAAACTAATTATTCTACAATATTAGTGTTACTAAATTATTATTTCAGTTATTTTGAATTTTGGTCAAATCTGGTCAAACTGTGGTCAAACAATGGTCAAACTGTGGTCAAACAATGGTCAAACTAATTATTCAAGAAATATTAGTGTTACTAAATAATTATTGTTTTCTAAGACAATAGTTTCAAACTCAAACAGTGAAATGTGTCAGTTCATGCTCAAGCAAAATTCCTGAAGGTTAATAGGATTGACATCTTACTATTGTCAGGAAAACAACAAGTGCAGACTTGGAAACGAGGGAGAATAGAACTCGAAAGTTAAGCGTGCTCAGGCTGGGGGAGTGGGAGGATGGGTGACCGTTCGGGAAGTTAGATGATGAGGGGTGATTAGAGATTAGAGGATAAATTGAGCAGTGATGAGGGGTGGTGATTAGAGATTAGAGGTTAAAATAATTCAGAAATTCGAAAATAAAAAAAATTCAAAAAAAAATTCAAAAAAAATCGTAAAGTTTCCTTTAGTCCCGGTTGGTGTTACCAACCGGGACTAAAGGTGGAGCTCCACGTGGCCGCGGCCTTTAGTCCCGGTTCGTTTAAGAATCGGGACTAAAGGGGAGAGGCATTAGTAACGACCCTTTAGTCCCGGTTCAAAAACCGGGACTAAAGGGCCTTACCAACCGGGACAAAAGCCCCTTTATCTACTAGTGAAAGAGGAACATGAAAGACTAAATTGAGCAGTGATGAGGGGTGGTGATTAGAGATTAGAGGTTAAAATAATTCAGAAATTTGAAAATAAAAAAAAATTCAAAAAAACTCAAAAAAAATCGTAAAATTTCCTTTAGTCCCGGTAGGTGTTAACAACCGGGACTAAAGGTGGAGCTCCACGTGGCCGCGGCCTTTAGTCCCGGTTCGTTTAAGAACCGGGACTAAAGGGGAGAGGCATTAGTAACGACCCTTTAGTTCCGGTTCAAAAACCGGGACTAAAGGGCCTTACCAACCGGGACAAAAGCCCATTTATCTACTAGTGAAAGAGGAACGTGAAAGATGTTGCTTTCTCCCAATTTTGTTTTTTTTATTTCTTCAGCTGTAAAGAGGAACATGAAATTTATTTAGTTTCGACCTTATTATTTGGGGGTGGGGGTGGGGGTGGGGGGGGTCTTGTCCTAGGCGATTGAAACATAATGCGTCCGTTTGCAAATATATATATATATATATATATATATATATATATATATATATATATATATATAAAAGATGTTTTAGATATTTCAATATGGATCACATACAACTAAAATGAGAGGCGGATGGTGAATAATATAATGCAAGAGATGAGAGTTTATGATGGGTACTTGGTATGTCTTAACTTGGTGTAGATCTCCCCGACAACGGCGCCAGAAATTCTTCCTGCTACTTCTTGAGCTTGTGTTGGTTTTTTCCTTGAAGAGGAAAGGGTGATGTAGCAAAGTAGAGATACGTATTTTCCTCAGTTTGAGAACCAAGGTATCAATCCAGTAGGAGACAACGCACAAATCACCGAATACATGCACAAACAATCAAACAAACTTGCACCCAACGCGATAAAGGGTTGTCAATCCCTTCACGATGACTTGCAAAAAGTGAGATCTGATAGATATAGATAAAGGATAAACTAAATACTTTTTGTATTTTTGGTTTATAGATCGGAAAGTAAAAGATTACAAGAATAGTAGATCGGAAACTAATATTGTAGATCGGAAACTTGTATGATGGAAAATAGTCCCAGGGGACATAGGTTTCACTAGAGGTTTCTCTCAAGATGAAAAATAATACGATGGATGAACAAATTACTACCGAGCAATTGATAGAAAGCTCAAAGTTATGACGATATCTAAGGCAATGATCATGAATATAGGCATCACGTCCATGTCAAGTAGACCGAAACGATTCTGCATCTACTACTGTTACTCCACATATTGACCGCTATCCAGCATGCATCTAGAGTATTAAGTTCATAAAGAATGGAGTAATGCATTAAGTAAGATGACATGATGTAGAGGAATTAAATGAAGCAATATGACGAAAACCCCATCTGTTTATCTTCGATGGCAACAATACAATACGTGCCTTACTGCCCCTACTGTCACTGGGAAAGGACACCCCAAAACTGAACCCAAAGCTAAGAACTTCTCCCATTGCAAGAAAAACCAACCTAGTTGGCCAAACCAAATCGATAGTTCGAAGAGAACTACAAAGATATCAAATCATGCTTATAAGAATTCAGAGAAGATTCAAATAATATTCATAGATAAGTTGATCATAAATCCACAATTCATCGTATCTCCGCAAACACACCGCAAAAAAGTATTACATCGAATAGATCTCCAAGAACATCGAGGAGAACATGGTATTGAGAATCGAAGAGAGAGAAGAAGCCATCTGGCTACTAGCTATGGACCCGTAGGCCTGTAGTAAACTACTCACGCTTCATCGAAGGTGAATAGAGTTGATGTAGAAGCCCTCCGTGATCGAATCCCCTCCGGTAGGACATCGGAAAAGGCCCCTAGATGGGATCTCACGGGTACAGAAGGTTGCAGCGGCAGAAAAGTGTTTTCGTGGATGCCTTTGTTGGTTTGGAGATATATGAGAATATATAGGCGAAAGAATTAGGTCAGGAGGGTCACGGGGAGCCCACAAGGGTGGGGGGTGGGGGGGGGACGCCCTATGCCCTGGGCGCGCCCTCCATCCTTGTGGCCGCCTCGTGGCTCCTCCGACTTCATCTCCATGTCTCCTGGTTGTCTTCTGGTCCAAGAAAAATTATCATGAAGGTTTCATTCCGTTTGGACTCCATTTGGTATTCCTTTTCTGCGAAACTCAAAAACAGGGAAAAAACATCAACTGGCACTGGGCTCTAGGTTAATAGGTTAGTCCTAGAAATAATGTAAAATAGCATATTAATGCATATAAAACATCCAAAACAGATAATATAATAGCATGGAATAATAAAAAATTATAGATACGTTGGATATGTATCAGGGGCTTCTTCTGGTCAATAAAAAATCACCGTAAATTTTTAGCTCGTTTGGACTCTGTTTAGTATTCCTTTTCTGTAAAACTCAGAAACAAGGAAAAACGGAAACTGGCATTGGGCTCTAGGTTAATAGGTTAGTCCCAAAAATAATATAAAGTCGCATATAAATGCATATAAAACATCCAAGATGGATAATATAATAGCATGGAACAATAAAAAATTATAGATACGTTGGAGACGTATCAAGGATTCCCAAGCTTAATTCCTGCTTGTCCTCAAGTAGGTAAACGATAAAAACAAAAAAAAATTGACGTGGAGTGCTAGCAAGTGCACAAGTTTGATCAATGATAATTTCAATCACTTTTTGTAGCATCATTATATATCATAATAGTAGCTCATCTCATAAAACTTCTCGTGATCAAGTAACAACCTATTCACATGTTAAAGCATAGATCATAAACTTTCTTGAAAACTAACAAAGTAGGTTCTCAGTCATCAAACAATTGCAACTCATCTTATTTTTAGGAAGGGTCTATGTAAGAGTTTTGATTTAGCAAATCCCACATACTCAACTATCATATAGTCTTCCATGATTTCTTCCACTCAAAGCATATTTTTAGAACAAATAGCATCCATTGAACACAGAGAAAGATAGGGGCTTAATGTTTCGCCTCCCAACTTATTTATCATATAGATAATTGTCAACAATCATAATTCATGATCAATTTTTTTGAATGGCCATATATGCTTAGATATTTCCCCATCACATGATGCTTGCCAACTAAAGAGTAGGTTGGAATGATAAGGAATACTAGTAACTCTTGCATAAAAGTAAAAGATAGGACCTTCGTAGAGGGAAGCAGGGATTTGCAGAGGTGCCAGAGCTCGAAGACTTTAATACAGAGATGAAAATAATTTTGAGAGGTATGCTTTCATTGTCAACATAACAACCAAGAGTTCCCAATATCTTCCATACTAGACACATTATAGGCGGTTCCCAAATAGAATGGTAAAGTTTTTACTCCCCCACCACCAAGAAGCACATTTTCATGGCTGGTCCAAAACAATGGGTACCGTCCAACTATCAACAATCCTGGGGGAGTTTTGTTTAATTATTTGCGATTTAGTTTTTGATCTTTTGATCATAGGACTGGGCATCCCAATTACCAGCCACTCATCGTGAGAATAACCCACCTAGCATGGAAGATACTGACAGCCCCTAGTCGCTACATGAGCGATTCGGGCATACAAAACAGATTATTATTTGAAGGTTGTAGTGACTGGACCTCAAACAGTCTGATCTCTGTGCATCAGTGTCATTCCTGGATCGGTAATGCTGACACACACAGTACTTGAGGATTTATAATAGAGTAGCAATCACACACTTATTACATCGAATGTCTCAAAAGAGAACTTATTACAATAATATGGCTTAAGGCCATCTAAAACCGATAACAACGGAAGGCTTGGAAGATAAAGTGAGTCCATCAACTCCAACGGCATCACTGAGTGAAAGACAACGACCTATGGCACCTTATTCGTTGCCTGAAAAGTATGCAACATGAATGTTGCATCCCGAAACGGGTCAGCACATGGAATATGCTGGCAATGTAACACATAGAGTAATGAACAGAATAAATGATATCATTACATGCATATATGGCTGGTGGAAAGCTCTATGGTTACAATTTTGCATAAAGAAATTTTTTCCCTACAACAAAGGAATAAATTTTATTTAACTATCATGGTGGTTGTTAAACATTCAGAAGGTTCCTCCAACACAATCCCAATTAAACATCATCATCAAACCCAATCAAATTAATTTAAAGTGATGAGATCAACATGATAATCCAAGAACCAGATACTCAAGATATCCATAACCGGGGACACGGCTAACCATGATTAGTTTATACACTCTGCAGAGGTTTGCGCACTTTTCCCCACAAGACTCGAATGCATCCATGGTTGGATATTTGAGACATAGTCTTTCTGAAGCATTAACTCTCTACTCTGGATAGACAGTACCACCTACAACCCACTACATCTGCTAGTCTACCTCTTCAAGAGCTTCAGGCAACTTACTCAACCATGCCAGAGCCCATATTGGCTTGTGGCTGCACATGGAAGTTTCTAGCATGAATAATCTTATGATCCCTTTGAGCCTAGGTGGTGGACTGTAGGATGATCACATGGGTACTCCGGGATGTCCTAGGACAATACTAGATTCTCCAGGTGCCCTGACAACCACTGGGTACTCCAGGGTGCCTAAAGCAATCCACTTAGATGTGTATTTATGTAGCCACCTTAAGTTAACCATTAAGTAACAATACTCACATTTTTCATGGATACACTCACCCAAACCACGTCTATGAGCATATCATAGCAATATAAGCATAACATAGAAGTAACACCCAAAGGTTTGATAATAAACAGGGCAACAGGTTCTACTTCATCATCTACTTCCCAAAACCCACATGTTAATCAGATCCTAACCATGCAATGTTTGAGGGTTGATCTAATGCAATAAAATTGGGTAGTAAAGAGATATGATCAAATTGTTGCTTGCCTTGCTGATGATACGTAAAACATAGAGACTCGTAGTACCACGCTTCGCACTCCGTGTACACTATCGCAAACAAACAAGGCACACAAGCTTATTTGCTTGAAAAAGAGCAAAGCAATTCCAACATAAACTGACACTTTAGGATCCTCTAAGCCTTTCTAGAGACCCGTAAGGTACTAAAAACGAAAAACTAGCACTCTGAAAGACCTCATTGATCTGAAATTGGATTTGGAAGACGCCCCTAAAAGAGAGGAGATTCTACTTCCATATTTTTCCTCCAAAAAAGAGGCAGGCTTAGTGCAGCCCAGTTCCTAGCCAGTGTGGGGTTCTGCCATGGATATTCGGTCCACTCCAGAATTCCATTCATTTTTCAAACGTTAGAAGCACGGGTAGAACTCAAATAAGAGATCTAACCAGAAAGTTCAACGTAAAAACTCCGGTTTGCAAAAAGAATCAAATCAAATGAAGCAACGAAACTCAAACTGTGAAAGAAACAAGATCCGTTTACTAATCTGGACTTAAGCCAAAATTTACAGTACCAGAATCTTGTTCAAGTTGATTAAATAGAAAGAGGGCTTCGAGATGAAGATCTAGGCGCTTGAATCGCCTGATTCCGATAAATGAGCGAAAAGATAAACTAAAATGAAAATCAGGGCAGAAATCGCGATTGAAAATAATCGCGGAAAAACCCTGGAAAAAGAAAAACTGACGAACAGGCTAACGAACGAACGTTCGTTGTCTGCGGCTAACGGGTGAACTTCGTTCGTTAAAATGAACATACGGACGAACGTCCACTATTTAACTAAATCGGGGAAAAATAAAACCAATCTAATAAAAAAATGAATCTAGGTTTTCGAAATAAAACCGGACGGTTTTCTCGAATAAACCAGTGGCAACCTCGGCAAGCGTGACGACGGCAGCGGCGGCGGCAACTCCGGCGACGGCAGGGTCGGCGACGGCGGGCGGCTGCGGTGGCGGGCGCAGGCGGCGGGGTCGGCGGCTGGCGCGGGCGGCGGCGGCGTCCGACAGCGTCCGGCGGCGCGGGCGGCGGCGGGTGGCTAGGGTTAGGGTTTCGGCAGGGTGGGCTGGCGGCTTCGGTGGCTCGGGCCTCACGGCTTTTAAAGGCCGACCGGGTAGGTGTCCTAGGCGGACACGGCCCGGTTAGGTCGGTTCTTTTTTTTATAAAATATTTCGACACGTAGAGAAACGAAGAAAAGAAATACTAAACGGACTCCCAAAATCCAGAAATAAACTTTCCCCGTCCTCTACAAATATAGTGGACAAAGTGAACATTGATTTGGGCCTCTAATGCAATTTTGAAAAACACATTTTTTTTCTAATTCAAATAAAATAGCAATAAATCTCCGAATAAAAATCTTATTTGATTTTAATATTTTTCCTCCAATATTTCTTTATTTTGGAGAAGTATTTTATCGCCTCTCTTTTATCTTCATATTAGAAATATTCGAAGAGAAAAATAACTAAAACCAAATGATCCTCTTTTCAAAATTTGAGAAAACTCAAAAATGAAAATAACAAAATTCCCCAACTCTCTCCGTGGGTCCTTGAGTTGCATAGAATTTCTAGGATCAATCCAAAATGTAATAAAATATGGTATGCAATGATGATCTAATGTATAACATTCCAAATTGAAAATTTGGGATGTTACAAACCTACCCCCCTTAAGATGAATCTCGCCCTCGAGATTCGGGTTGGCTAGAAAATAGGTGAGGGTGGTCCTTCCGTAGGTCTTCCTCCCGATCCTAGGTGGCTTCATCCTCTGTATCACTACTAGGGAAAAGCCTATACACATGATCTTACCAGCAACGGGTTTTAAAATAAGGCATTGCTGCAATTTATTAGCTAGTAGCGCGCTTCACCAGAACTCGCTGCTGAAAGAAAAGTAGCAGTAGCGCGCCACCTCTAAGACACGCTACTGCTACAATTCCCATGACCCCACCACAGAGCTAGTTATAGCAGCAGCGCGTTAAATAGAAGGGCGCTACTGCTAGGTAGTTTAGCATTAGCGCCTTTACGTGCACCACGCTACTGCTAAAACTAGCTATCTCACCACCCACTCTCCTCTCTATCCGATCCACACCCCGCATCGGTCCTCCCCTGTCGGTCGCCGTCGCCTACCCCTCCTCCCTCTGCGCCGCCGTCACCTCCTCCTCCTCACTGGACTCGGTACCGCCCTCCTCCTCCGTCCTTCCTGGACTCGCTGCCGGCCGGCCCCTTCTCGCTCCGCCATTCCTCCTCCGTCCTACTCTCTACTCCCTCCTCTAGTCGCCCCTCCTTCTCCCTCCTTCATCCTCCCTCCTCCATCCACAACCCCTCCTCCATACTACATTTTGATTTAGTAGGCTAGGTCATATGCAACATTTTGATTTAGTTCATATGATTTAGTTGATTTAGTAGGCTAGTAGATTTAGAACATTTTGATTTTGTTGATTTAGTAGGCAAGTTGATCTAGTAGGCTAGTTGATTTAGTTGATTTATAGAACATTTTGATTTATTTGATTTAGTAGGCAAGTTGATTTAATAGGCTAGTTGATTTAGTTGATTTATAGAACATTTTGATTTAGTTGATTTAGTATGCTAGTTGATAGCTCTGACGATTTGGCACCACCTAGCTGTGAAAATATAAGTGAAGAAGAACCAAAAAAATCACATGCTACTGTTTTTCTTTCGTGTGAAGTGGATCGTTAATCCTTTGCTCATATTGCTTTAGGAAAATGGCGTAACCACCACCACCACCATGTCGATTGTGCAAGTCAAGGTGCGCTAGCAGCCTTGCAACTGGCAAGCTGTTCGACATCTACTTCCAGCCGAGTTTTTGTCATGCAGCGTAAGAAATTATATGAAATGTAACAACTATTTTATTTTTAGTGTTGACATTACTGCATTGTGTCATTTTGCTTTTTTACACAGATTGTCCCACGCAATGTGAGGTTGAAATTCAACAAGCTGACATGAGACACTATGACATTTGAGGCTCCTGGGGGGGCGTACACTATGGAGGTCGAGAAAGGACGCAATATTTCACAAATTGGAGGAGATGGATGGGACCATTTCCTCGCCCACATGCGTCTTACTGGTGGTGAGTTGATCAGCTTCTCCTTCAGAGCAGAAAGACCCAAGCTGGCTGTCATTTCTATCAACCTGGTGGAAGATGATGAAGATGACGAAGATGATGAAGATGATGAAGATAACGAGGACCCACTTGATGAAGATGATGAGGACCCACTTCATGAAGCCATCGTAGCTCAAAGAATGAGGCTGCGCGAGGAGGAGGTGTGCAACCTATGGGACATAATGCCGCCACGTGATGACTTTGTTGGGGTGCCATTCGTGACCCGCCTGACAAGTACCATGGTCGATTGACATGATATGGTATGTTATACTTAAAAATGCAAATTATCCGATGATATGCTTAGTGTAGAGTCCAATGGTATGTTGTGTGGAATCTAGTCGATGATATGATTATTAGTGTAGAATCTAAGGAACCATTAATAGTGTAGATAATCCATATATACTTATTTGCAAGAGTATGTGCGAGGCTATTTATTAATTGATATGTTTTTTATTTTTCAGAAATTGGCAAAGAGCCTATCTGCAAGTTATGGTATCTAGCCTGATGAAGAAGGCTCAGCTGGACTACGCCTTACCGCAAGGGGCTCCGTCACAATCTGTAATTACCGCGTGGACACGGACGATCGCACACACTTAAACTCGGTTGGGTGGAAGAGATTCCTCGATGGCAAGACTCTTCGTGTTGGACATGCCATCCTAATTACTATTAGGAACACCAACCGCCCAGGCTTGAGGATGATGATCATCTTCGATATCATCTAGAACTACATATGTGTGTGTGGCTATATCATCTAGAGCTACATATGATGATCGTCGTCAATATCATCTAGAACTACATATGATGATCGTCATCGATATCATCTAGAACTACATATGATGATCATGGTTGATATCACCAAGTACTGCTTGAGGATGCATGTTGACTATATATGAAATTCTTATCTAGTACTCCCTTCGTTCCAAATTACTCGTCGTGGTTTGAACCACGACGAGTAATTTGGAACGGAGGGAGTACTACCTAGTACCTATAATGCTTTATGAAATTGATATCTAGTAGTACCTAGTATCTTGACCGAAACCACCGAGACGGGGTAGGAAGTTGGGGAAAATGATGAAAGATATAGCAGTAGCGAAGGGCTAGGAAACCGCTACAACTAACTAATAGTAGCGCGTTCCATAAAAGTGTTGTTGATATAGTCAATAGTAGTAGCGCGGGTACGGACCGCGCTACTACAAAGAGTTAGCTGTAGCGCCTTACTAGTAGCGTCGCATCCCGCGCTGCTGCTAGCGTCAAAAACCGCGCTACTACTAGGGTTTTCCCTCGTAGTGTATGGTGGCTCCACTGAACTTTGCAGAATTTGATAACCTTGCTGCGTGTGACTCGGCTAGAAAACTCGAGAATGTTGACTGGTTTCTCCAACTGAATCGCTTCCAATGGCACTATATCTCTCAGAGGGATATCGGCCATCTCTGTGTGGCACTTCTTCAACTGGGAAACGTGGAACACATCATGAACTCCTAACAATCCTTCGGGCAACTCCAACTTGTAAGCAACTTCTCCCATACGTTCCAAAACTTTGTATGGTCCCTCAAAAGGTGGTGCTAACTTTCCCTTAACTCCAAAATGTTTAACTCCTCGAAGCGAGGACACACGAAGATACACTCTGTCTCCGACTTTGTAAACTATCTCCTTGCTTTTTGAATCCGCATAGCTCTTCTGCCTGGACTGGGCTACTTTGAGTCTATCGCGAATCAGTTTAACCTTCTCTTCAGACTCTTTAATCAAATCTGGTCCAAACAACTGACGGTCTCCCACTTCATCCCACAACAACGGTGTCCTGCACCTCCTTCCGTACAAATCTTCGAAAGGGGCCATCTTCAAACTGGCTTGATAGCTGTTATTGTAAGAAAACTCTGCATATGGAAAATTTTCGTCCCAACTAGATCCATAGTCTAGCGCACAACCTCTCAACATGTCCTCCAGAATCGGATTGACTCTCTCGGTCTGTCCATCTGTCTATGGATGAAAGGATGTACTGAACTCTCGCCTGGTACCCAAAGTCTCATGCAACTGATTCCAGAACTTTGAGGTAAACTGGGTTCCTCTATCTGATACAATGGTCCTCAGAACTCCATGCAGACATATGATCCAAGTCATGTATATCTTTGCCAACTTAGCACTAGTGTAAGTGGTCTTCACTGGGATGAAATGAGCTACCTTCGTCAACCCATCGACTACAACACATATAGAGTCATAGCCTGAATGAGTCCTGGGCAATCCCGTGACAAAATCCATGCCAGCTTATCCCACTTCCGTTCGGGTATCGACAATGGCTGTAACAATCCAGCTGGCTTCTGAGGCTCTGCCTTCACTCTCTAACATACATCACAAACTGCTAATACTCCGCAATATCCTTCTTCATTCTGGTCCACCAGAAACTGTCTTTCAAACCCAGATACATCTTGGTATTTCCTGGGTGAATAGAATACGGCGAATCATGGGCCTCCTGTAGAATCAACTTCCTGATCTCGGGGTCATTAGGCACATATATGCGGTCCTCAAACCATAAGGTATCATGCTCATCCTCACGAAATCCTTTAGCTTTTCCTTTGCTCATCCTTTCCTTTATCTCGGCAATCTCCTTGTCCGTCTTTTGGGCTTCTCTAATCTTATCCATCAAAGTAGACTGAATTTCCAACGCTGCTACATAGCCTCTCGGAACTATTTTCAAACATAGCTCACGAAGATCCTCTGCTAACTCCTTGGGCAATTCTCCTGTCATGAGCATGTTGACATGACTCTTGCGGCCCAACGCATCGGCTACTACGTTAGCCTTTCCGGGATGATAATGCAACCTGATATCATAATCCTTGGTGAGCTCCAACCATCTCCTCTACCTGAGATTCAACTCCTTCTGCGTGAAGATATACTTCAAACTCTTGTGATCCGTGTACACCTCACAGTGGTTTCCGATGAGAAAATGTCTCCATGTCTTCAGCGCATGCACTACGGCTTCTAACTCCAAATCGTGCGTAGCATAATTCAACTCATGGGGTTTAAGATGTCGTGAGGCATATGAAACAACTCTTACCTCCTGCATAAGCACTGCTCCAAGTCCTCGACGAGAAGCGTTGCAATACACTTGATAATCCTTGACTTGATCTAGAAGAATCAACACTGGAGTTGTAACCAAACGTTTCTTCAATTCCTAAAAACTGGCCTCACATTACTCAGTCCATTTGAACTTGGTGTCCTTCTTCAACAATTCCGTCATGGGCTTTGCAATCTTCAACAATGAATATCCTACGAGTCCAAGAAAACTCCGGATCTCTCCAACCGACGTGGGTGCTTCCCAATTTGTCACAGTGACAACCTTGGTGGGGTCTACTGCTATTCCTTCTCCGGATATAACATGTCCGAGGAATCCAACTTCCTTCAACCAAAACTCACACTTGCTGAAGTTGGCATATAACTGATGTTCTCTGAGCTTCCCAAGTACCAAACGCAGATGCTCCTTATCCTCCTCTTCATTCTTCGAGTAAACCAAAATATCATCAATGAACACCACAACGAACTTATCCAAAAACTCCATAAACACCTTGTTCATCATGTTCATGAAATATGCAGGTGCATTAGTCAGGCCGAATGACATAACGGTATACTCATATAGCCCGTACCTTGTGGTAAAAGCTGTCTTAGGTATATCCTGCTCTCGAATCTTCAACTGGTGGTATCCTGATCGCAGATCGATCTTGGAAAATACTTTATCTCCTTGCAACTGATCAAATAAATCATTAATCATCGGTAGTGGGTACTTGTTCTTGATTGTCACTTCATTCAATCCATGATAATCAACAACCATCCTCAACAATCCATCCTTCTTCTCCACTAGAAGCACTGGCGATCCCCATGGTGACAAACTTGGGCGAATATAGCCTTTATCCAGTAACTCCTTAATCTGCTTCTTAATTTCCTCCAAATCCTTTGCTTGCATCCGATACGGCCTCTTAGATATTGGCCCTGTGTCTGGCAAAATCTCAATCAAAAACTCAATGTCTCTATCCGGTGGCATGCCTGGCAACTCTTCTGGAAATACATCAGGGAAATCCTTCACCACTGGTACTTCCTCCTGTACAACTCCTGGTAAGGAATTCACTTCAGTCCTCTTCGGCACATGCCGGGATACATACTTGATCCTTCTTCCTTTTGGGGTGGTGAGCAAAATCGACGTACTAGCGCAGTCAATGTTCCCTTCATACTTCAACAACCAATCCATGCCTAATATTACATCTAGTCCTTGTGACTCCAGTACTATTAGGTCTGAGGGGAACACGTAGTTACCAATCCTTCATGGTAACGGATCACACCATAGGCTAGCCATATACTCTGCTCCTGGCGAGGTTACTAACATGGGTGACCTAAGGGCTTGGGTTGGCAGGTTAAACTTATCCACAAATCCCCTTGATATGTATGAATGTGATGCACTAGTATCAAAAAGAACGATTGCAGTAAATGACTTAAGAAAAAACTTACCTATTACTGCATCGGGTTGCGCTTCAACCTCCTCCACGCTAACATGGTTCACTTGTCCCCTGTTGAAAGGGTTGGGCTTCTTCCCAGAACTTCCATTGCCATTTCCATTCTTTGCTTCGAAACACTCCATGGCGTAATGTCCATTCTTCCCGCACTTGAAACAAGTAATGTGACTTAGATCCTTCTTGGCGGGCGTTGCTAGGTTGGAACGGTTCTGACCGTTGCTTCCTCCATTACCATTCCCAATCTTGAGGCCACTATGGTTATGCGAACTCCCTCCATTGGAAATATGGCCTCCATGGTTATGGTGAAAGTGTTGCGGGAGTCCCGGATTAGGGGGTGTCCGGATAGCCGGACTACCATCATCGGCCGAACTATCATCGGCCGAACTATCATCATCGACCGGACTCCAAGACTATGAAGATACAAGATTGAAGACTCCGCCCCGTGTCTGAATGGGACTTTCCTTGGCGTGGAAGGCAAGCTTGGCGATACGGATATGTAGATCTCCTACCATTGTAACCGAGTCTATGTAACCCTAGCCCTCTCCGGTGTCTATATAAATCGGATGGCTCTAGTCCGTAGGACGACAACAACCATTACAATCATACCATAGGCTAGCTTCTAGGGTTTAGCCTCCTTGATCTCGTGGTAGATCCACTGTTGTAAACATCCACAATATCAATATCAATCAAGCAGGACGTAGGGTTTTACCTCCATCAAGAGGGCCCGAACCTGGGTAAAACATTGTGTCCCTCGTCTCCTGTTACCATCCGCCTAGATGCACAGTTCAGGACCCCCTACTCGAGATCCGCCGGTTTTGACACCGACATTGGTGCTTTCATTGAGAGTTCCTCTGTGCCGTCACCGATAGGAAGGATGCCTCCTCCCGTCTTCAAGGACGGTATTTTCGCCAAAGGAGCCTTGGCCGCCGGCCAAACTATCCGGCTAGGTGGTTTTGTTATGACCGCCTGTCCGGCCACCGCTTCGACAATGACCTCTCAAGTCGTCAAAAGCAATCTTCACGTCAGCTCGGAATTCACCGAGCGGTTGGATCCAATAGAGCTCTCGTCCGTAAACGAGCTCTTGGATCGCATCGCTGCCCTGGGAGTCGCTACAGACTACAATCAGATTGGGCTTAAAACTGATCTGAGAGTGATTAACTCTCCCCAGGTCACCCACCACGTTGCAGTAGTAGAGGAACAATGCGGCGACTCTTCTCCTGTATTGAAAACTAGTCATGTCCGGGCTCCCGAACCCCCCATGCCGGATTCCCGCGGAGGGACGGACTTCGATCAAGCACTGAACTGAAAGTCAGGCATCGGACTAGACTCGTTGGACAACGTCCAGCAATCCAAGCTTCCAAATTTGGAAACTTCTCGGCCTTCGAGCCTTGAGATGGATAGGGTTCCAGACTTAATTCCACCCACCCGCCCAGACATATGCGATCTATCTCTAATCTGGCAAGAGCCCGCTGAGACAGTACATCACTACTGGGCCAGATTCCTCCTGGTTATGGACAGGATAAAGGACTGCCGAGAGGAAAACGCAATCTCAATTTTTTGCAATAATTGCACAGACGAGGGAATCTTGAACGCCGTCAGCCGTCGTGAAATTACACGCTTCGCCGACCTGGCGTCCATAGTACGAAAGTACTCTGCGATGGAGAGTTTCCGGACAACCGAAAATAAGTTTTGGGACAATCCGGCCCCGAATACAACCATAGTCCGCAACAAAAGGGTGCATTACACTCAGGCACCAGATACAAAAACCAAAAAGCAAAAACCCCATAAAGGGCACGGAACCGTACTGGAGGGATGGCTTAGCCGACCCTGTAAAATTCACAGTCCAGAAGGCGCCGTCCCAACACATAGCCTTCGAGCATGTTGGATATTACGGCAGGTGGCCAAAAGTGGAGAGGAGCTTCTAGCCCCAGAAAACCACTCCAACAACATCGGTACAGTATCAACAGTCTTCGAGACTTTCGCATCAAATAATATGCGGAAACAAACAATCCGCAGCCTCGCCGAAGTCTACCAAGTAGCAACAACCAATCCATGGAGCGACACAGCCATCACCTTCAACGCCAGCGACGAACCTAAATTCCGAACAACCCGAGCTCCAGCCGCACTGGTACTTAGTCCAATAGTGGACGGCTTTCGACTTACAAAAGTCCTCATGGATGGCGGCAGCAGATTAAACCTCATCTACGAGGAAACCCTTCAAAAAATGGAAATAGACTGGAGCCGCATTGAGCGAAGCAGCACAACCTTTAGAGGAATAATCCCTAGCCGGGAGGCGTGCTGCACAGGAAAAATCACACTCAATGTGGTATTCGGCTCGCCGGATAATTACAGATCCGAAGAAGTCACGTTCCAAGTGGCCCCATTCAACAACGGATATCACGCTATATTAGGACAAGAGGCATTCACAATTTTTCAAGCCGTACCCCATTACGGGTACATGAAGCTCACAATGCCTGGACCCGGTGGAATAATCACTCTCGTTAGTTATCCGGACATAGCACTCCGTGCCGAAAACAAGACAGCCGCATTAGCCTTAGAGGCACTATCCGAAGCCCTAGCGGCAGAGGAACTCACCATGCTGCGCTCTATGGTGAATAGGGACGATGTGATACTCGATAAGAGATCCAAGACCACCTCCTTTAAACCAGCAGATGAAATAATAAAATTCCAGGTCCACCCAACCGACCCGACAAAGACGGCCTCCATCGGGGCACAATTGAACCCTGATGTAGACGCCGCACTGCGAGAATTCCTTCGGGAAAATTGGGACATTTTTGCCTGGCACCCCTGATATGCCCGGAATCCCACGCAGATTGGCAGAGCACAGCCTAAACATCTTAAAAGGATTCAAGCCAGTCAAACAGGCTCTTCGACGATTTTCCGAACCCAAAAGACAGGCAATGGGAGAAGAGCTAGCCAAACTATTGGAAGTCGGATTCATCAGAGACATCAAACATCCGGATTGTCTAGCAAACCTGGTAATGGTACCAAAGAAGGACAAATCCTGGCGCCTATGTATCGATTTCAAAGACCTAAATAAAGTCTGCCCAAAGGATCCCTTCCCCCTCCCCCGCATCGACCAAATCATCGATGCCACTGCAGGGCACGATTCATTGTGCTTCCTGGACGCATACTCCGGCTATCATCAAATCAAGATGGCAGAAGCAGATCAAGCCGCAACGGCATTCATTACTCCATATGGACCATTCTGCTTCAACACGATGCCCTTCGGACTTAAAAACGCCGGCGCAACATATCAGCGCATGATTCAGACATGTCTGGCTACCCAGATCGGCAAAACAGTAGAGGCATACGTAGACGACGTAGTCGTCAAAACTAAACACGTCGAAACTCTAGTAGACGACTTGAGGCTCACATTCGACAACCTTAGAGCATATGACATCATGCTGAATCCGGAAAAATGCGTTTTCGGCGTACCAGCTGGAAAGCTGCTGGGCTTCATCGTATCCGGTAGAGGAATTGAAGCAAACCCAGCCAAAATCCGAGCTCTGTCACAGCTAGATATCCCAAAAGACCTCAAGCAAAACAAAAATTGACTGGATGCGTGGCGGCTCTAAGCCGCTTTATCTCCCGTCTAGGAGAAAAGGCATTGCCCCTCTATCGCCTCCTTAGGCGCACCGAACACTTCGAGTGGACGGATGCTGCCACCACCGGACTCGAAGAAATAAAGGCCATATTGGCAACAAATCCGGTCCTAGCTGCGTCCAACCTGGGCGAACCAATGTTGTTATACATCGCAGCAACGCATCAAGTTGTAAGCGCGGTACTCGTCGTCGAACGAGAGACAGAAGGGCATAAATTCCCTCTTCAAAAACCAGTATACTACGTATCCACTGTGTTAACCCCCTGCAAGTCCCGTTACCCGCACTATCAGAAGATAGCATGCGCGGTGTTCATGGCATCCCGGAAGCTCTGACACTACTTTCAAGAGTGTTCGATAATAGTGGCCTCTGAAGTACCACTTAACGACATTATAAACAACCGCGACGCGACGGGCAGAATTGCAAAATGGGCCATTGAGCTCTTACCATTTGATATAACTTACAAACCTCGGCGAGCTATAAAGTCACAAGTTTTGGCTGACTTTGTCGCTGAATGGACCGAAGCCGAACTCCCTAAAGAGTACGGCGCATACTCCAATTGGATTATGCACTTCGACGGCTCTAAAATGTTAGCCAGATTGGGGGCTGGCGTCGTACTGATGTCCCCGACCGGGGACACAGTCTAATACGTACTTCAGATAATGTACACGGACTCCAACAATGCAGCCGAATACGAGGCCCTTTTACATGGTCTCCGGATGGCAATCTCCATGGGCATTCAACGCCTAGAGGTGCGCGGGGATTCAAACCTCGCAATATCCCAAATAAACGGAGACTTTGACGCCAAAGATCCGAAAATGGCAGCATATCGCAACACTGTCCTAAAAATGTCAGCCCGGTTTGAAGGACTTGAATTCCATCACGTAGCCCGGGATAATAACCAAGCAGCCGACGTACTGGCACGCATCGGCGCAAAACGCGACGCTGTCCCTCCTAACATCTTCCTGGAACGGCTCTTCAAGCCATCCGTACTATGGGAAGAGGAGTCCGGAAATAACAAACCGGAACAAGCCGCACCAACCGGCGATTCAGCCGATGACATAACACCTTCAGCCCACGACATAATGGCAGTAATTGCCCCGTGGACAGAACCATTCCTCGCCTACTTGCTTAGGCAGGAGCTTCCCGAAGACCAAAATGAGGCCCGCTGCATTGTCCGGCGATCTAAAGCCTACAAGGTCTATGAGGAAGAACTTTATAAGAAAAGCACAACCGGAGTCCTTCAAAGGTGCATCTCCGAAGTGGAAGGGTGAAACCTCCTGGCTGAAATTCATGCCGGACTAGGCGGATACCACGCCGCAGCTCGGGCCCTTATAGGAAATGCATTCCGTACAGGATTTTATTGGCCGACGGCCCGAGCAGATGCTCAGGACTTAGTCCAAAGATGCGTAGGTTGTCAGCTCTTTGCTAATCAGAGCCATATGCCACCCACCGCCCTCAAAACTATACCAATTACCTGGCCGTTCGCAGTCTGGGGGCTTGAGATGGTTGGACCACTTAATGGGGGAACCCACAAGCAAAGGTACCTATTGGTCATGGTGGATAAATTCACCAAATGGATAGAGGCCAAGCCAGTTAAAACGGCAGAGTCCGGACCAGTGATAGACTTTATATCCGGGGTAGTACACCGTTATGGTGTCCCCCACAGCATCATCACCGATAACGGCACGAACTTCACGGTCGATGAGGTTAAATCATGGTGCAAAAATATGGGCATCAAGCTCGATTACGCTTCAGTCTATCATCCTCAAACCAACGGTCAAGTGGAACGAGCAAATGGTCTAATAATGAGCGGCATCAAACCCAGACTAGTGCGGTCCCTTACGAAATCTGACACGCACTGGGTAGAGGAGCTCGACTCCGTACTCTGGGGGCTGCGGACAACGCCTAACCGTACTACCGGATTCACACCATTTTTTATGGTATACGACGCAGAAGCAGTTTTGCCCTGCGACATAATTCATGACTCACCTCGAGTGCGCATGTACAAGGAAGGAGAAGCCGAGTTGGATCGGCAGGACAGCTTGGACGCATTGGAGGAAGAACGCGACGTCGCCAAGGCTCGTTCCGCATTCTATCAGTAGCAGGCTCGAAGATACCAAAGCAGAGAAGTACGGGCCAAGACTTACAACATTGGCGAACTGGTTCTATGCCTGCTGGACAAGAAAAAGGACAAGCTCAAGCCCAAATGGGAAGGCCCCTTCATCATCGATCAAGTGCTGACCGGCGGAGCGTACCGTCTACGAAATGCATCGGATAACCGACTCGAGCCGAACCCATGGAACGCAGCCCACCTCCGAAGATTCTATGCCTAGCGCCGGACTAAGAGTTCGTCCCTTTCCCCCCGTCCAATTTTTTTTTACTTCAGCTGCCTTTCGTTTATCTTTTTCTTCTCAACCCTATTCATCCAAGCCTTAAAGGGCCTACTTGCGCAACGTTCGCGCGCAACTGATGTGCTATCCGCACTCACTATACCTGGGGGCTTCTTTACCAGAAGCTTAATTATAAGGGCTTCATGCCCAGCACATGTGTCAAGCCTCCACATGTACCTTTTATTCACCATTATATGCATCGATATGACTTAAGTTTTGGCCAAGCTGGGTTGCCTGGCTCCTGTGCTTACCCCTACGTTCCCGATTGTTCGGCTAGGAGGTAAAGGGAGCACCTCTGCGATTGTTACTGCCGGGTCAGCCGGATGTGTACCTCAGACTGGGTGAAGCCGAAAGCTAGCGTTCTTAAGGGAATATTCGGTCGGTGACTTAAAAGATGATTTTTTTATCCACTTATTTATCTGCCCCCAGATGTTTTTCTGCTTTTTTCGCAGTCCGGACATGCACTTTAGGGCATGCCACCCCCAGAGGAAAGGAACCCTTAACGGAACTATTCTCCCTGGAAGATGTTTCTTACTACCCATGTAATATAACATAACTAGTTGGGCACTTGTCTGATAAAGCACTAATGACCCCTACGCCTAGTCTCCATGCATACCCCAGTTGTTTCATAACCAAGAAGGTATTCGGACACACTCCGGACTCTAGGGTCCCGAGGTCGAAGCGAAAAGGTCGGCAAAGACAAACGATCTACAATTCGGCTAGAAGGCATTTTATATGTCATTTTATAATACATTGTCAAATCGACTGATTGTATTCTTCCTCAATCCCATCTAACAGGTTGTCTAATTTACAGTCATGTTGGGAAAGTTTAGCGGCCAGCTCTACTTGGCCATATACTAAACTCACAGGGATATCCTTCCCATCGGGCCCCACAGGTCCGACTTCGGCCATGTGGTTGGGATCCGCCTTCTTGTACCGCGTCTTTACCATGGCCCAGGCCTCCCTGGCACCTTGGCGGCAAGCCGAAATCTTCCATAAATGGAAGCGCTGCCGCACTCCCTGAAGCTTCTCCGCAAGCTCCCCAAGACCCTCGGGTAAGGAGAAGGCTGGCCATAAAGCCTGGATGACGCCGCTCATTGCCTGCCGAACTCGTTCGATCAGTTGCAACAATTCGGGAAGTTGATCACCCGTTGATACGGGCATCTCCTCCGCAGGGCGACCTGTGAGCATACCTGCGGACATATTCTGTCAAATTGACTTCCTCGCCGAACTTTCTTTTCAAAGGAGTTCGCTCAAGCACTTACTATAGATGCCGTGACGAAGCCGCTGATTCTCCTTAACGGAGCCCGACAGCTCAGCCCGAACGCCTTTCAGCTCTTCTCCAAGCTGGGCATGGGCATCCTGGAGCTTGCTCCTTTCATGCTGCACCTTATGCAGCACCCTCTCGCCGGCCTTTAGTTGGCGCAGAAGTTCTTGCCTGTTCGGATCTTGTCCGGCAGCACCTGCAACGTCATTTTTTAGACTTGCGCAAAGGCCAAACGCTACTTATCTTTCTAAAATAATGCGTTACCAGGAGAGGTCCCTGTGTTTCCTCCTGCGCCAGAGAGTGCGGCCTCAAGTTGGGCCTTGCACTCTTGCAGCTCCTGAGACAGTTGGGTATTCTTCTCGGTAAGATCCTACATTTCATATGATCCTTAAATCAGTTAATATAACTACTTTAAGTCTCTCTGGATCCTCGGGTTGCGGAGCTGGACTTAGCATGTCCTCCACGATCCGGCGCAGCTCCTGCGTCGAAAGAAGAACACAATATGAGAAACTTAAGTTTCAAAAAGCATGGGTCGGGCACGCAGAGTGTTCGCTTACCCAAGGCCGGGGATTATTCATGGAGAACCCAATTAACGGGTTCGTCCGAAGGAAATCCTCCTTCTCCCCCTTATATAGGCCAGACAGGATCGTCCCAGATCTTCGACCGAATCCGGCCCTTGGCGGCCATGAGGGTGGCATCGTCCTCCCCGTTGAAATCCCACATGGGGTGGCCCCTGTATTGTAGTGGCTGCACCCCCCGCATAACGCATGTTGCCATGACTCCAATCATGGTCAACCCGGCATGGGCCAGTAAGCTTATTCGGCCCATCAAATAATGGACGCTCTTGGCTTCCTCCAGTTGGGGGCTCCGCGGACGCCAACTAAGTCGTTTCTTCAGAGGAGCATTGCTGAACTCCGGGAGGCCGATCCAAACAGGGTCCGGCAGCGGAGCGTCTTCTATATAAAACCATTCCAAAGGCCAGTCTTCGGACGCCTTCTTAGGGGTTCCGGATGGATATCCGGTCCCGGCAATGCGCCATATTTCGGCGCCGCCCACTTGATATATGGACCCCTCGTGAGAGCGGGGTACAAGGCAGAACAACCTCTTCCACAGCGTGAAGTGGGGCTCGACGCCCAGGAATAGCTCGCAAAGAGCTACGTAACCCGCAATATGCAGGATTGAGGCGGGCGTGAGGTGATGAAGCTGGAGTCTGTAGAACTCCAGGAGCCCGCGGAGGAATGGATGTACAGGAAATCCGAGCCACCTTATCAGATAGGGGACGAAGCATACCCGCTCCCCTTTGTTGGGATTTGGGGTAACCTCCGCTTGCTTCCCACCTTTGTAGGTGGCCTGCCCGGCTCGAACCGGAACCATGAAGGCCGGAGGGAGATATCCCCCCACTTGGAGCTGCACCAGCTCGTTGTGCGGAACAGAGCATCTCCTCCAATCTCCTGGCAAAGGGCTGGGAGCGCGAGAAGAGGAGCCGTGTTGACGGTCCATGATGGAATGGATTCTTGGTCGAAAGTGCTCCGATGAGTATTAGCGGGAGGAAGATGGTGATTTGGATCTGGATTCTTGCCTCCCTTATAGGAAGATTATTCGCACAACTAGGGGGTAAAACATAAAAGACACCCTGGCTTTTCACATTCGGGCGACGCGTGGAAGAAGGCCATTATTGGGCGTGGAAGCCAAGATGCGCAACATTGATGAGGAAGCCGGACACTGTTCGGCAGGTACGTGGAACTTGAAGGAGAACCCGCCTTGCAACGTCGAAGACTACACACATGCTGGACTTATCGTCATTGAAGCCTGGTTCAGGGGCTACTGAGGGAGTCCCGGATTAGGGGGTGTCCGGATAGCCGGACTACCATCATCGGCCGAACTAGCATCAGCCGGACTATCATCATTGACCGGACTCCAAGACTATGAAGATACAAGATTGAAGACTCCGTCCCGTGTCCAGCTGGGACTTTCCTTGGCGTGGAAGGCAAGCTTGGCGATACGGATATGTAGATCTCCTACCATTGTAACTGACTCTATGTAACCATAGCCCTCTCCGGTGTCTATATAAACCGGATGGCTCTAGTCCGTAGGACGACAACAACCATTACAATCATACCATAGGCTAGCTTCTAGGGTTTAGCCTCCTTGATCTCGTGGTAGATCCACTCTTGTAAACATCCACAATATCAATATCAATCAAGCAGGACGTAGGATTTTACCTCCATCAAGAGGGCCCGAACCTGGGTAAAACATTGTGTCCCTCGTCTCCTGTTACCATCCGCCTAGATGCACAGTTCGGGACCCCCTACCCGAGATCCGCCGGTTTTGACACCGACAAGTGTCCTCCCAAGTTCGGGGTAAAATGGGCCTCTGTTGAGCTCCTGAATTGTACTTCCCTTGTCCATACTTCCTCTTGCGGTTGTCAATCTGCTGCTGCTTCGCTTCAATCATACCAACTCCTGGTAGTTGTTGAAGGTTGCCACCATCAACTGCATGCTCAGCTCATCATTCAGTCCTTCCAGAAACTTCTCCTGCTTAGCTGCATCCGTAGCAACGTCATCTGGGGCATAACGTGCTAACTTACTAAAATCATCCACATACTGGCCCATTGTGTGTCCTCCTTGGCGCAAGTTGTGAAACTCACGCTTCTTCATGGCCATTGCTTGTGCTGAAACATGGGCAGTGCGAAAAGCCTGCTGAAACTGGTCCCATGTGACAGTGTCGATGGGGTAAGTGGCTGTGAAATTCTCCCACCATGATGCTACGGGTCCATCAAGCTAATGTGCGGCAAATCGCACTCTCTCCGCATCTGTGTATCCTGAAGTGGTCAACTCCCTTCCAATCTTGCGGAGCCAATCATCTACAACAATCGGCTCGGGGCTACTAGAGAACACCGGCGGATTTAGCCTTAGAAAATGCTCTAAGTGATCAACAGGTGGTGGTGGTGGTGGTGGGTTGTTGTTGTTGTTGTTGTTCCCCTGATTCTGATTCTGTACTAGTATCTGCATCAGTGCATTCTTCTGCTGGATTAACTGAGTGAGCTCCGGTGGAAAAGCAAATCCATTGTCGCATCTCGGAGGCATCTGACGGGTTTAGAAAAGATGAGAAAACAGAATAGAAAGAGATCTAGAGGGAAAACACTACCCATATGCACATGAGATAAACACAAACATATCACTTCAATCAATTCAAACAAGGGCATACATCGATCTAACTATCGTTACAAAAGTGCTCGGACTATACTATATACATGGGGAATAATACTACTGATATGGTGGTCGACTAGAAAAATTGATCGGTGGAAGACTCCATGATATTTGCTCCAGCTTCATCAACATAGTCATCATCGCTATCATCGGGGTCCGAATCGGTGTCGTCGATGATGATGTAGTTCTCCGGGCAAGTGGAATTGTTGTCTTCTCCTCCTGGCGCGGGGTCTCCCATGAATACTCCTAGCTTCCTCGTCAAATCGTCATTCTTCTCCATGAGTATCATCTTTTCCTGCTCATATCCATCGCGTGTAGACTTGAGTTCCTCCTCCAGCTCCATGATCCTGGTCATTGCCTTCTTCAGATCTATCATGCCTACGCACATCTGGTTCTCCGGGCGACAAATGTGCTGGTTTAATTCCTGGATGAAATCTGCAATAGACCTGTCCCTCCTGGTGCTGATCATCACCCATTGCTCATCTCAGCGCCCACAAATCTGATAGATTGTATCCTTAAGGTCCTTATGGTAAACTTCTCCAATGCGTCCCATAGTTGTCGGCTGCCATGCTCTTTCCTAGACTCCGGGTTAGTGCGTCAAAAGAAAACTCTATGGGCCCAGAGACTGGCATGAACGTCCTTCCTGGAACTTGAACTCGAATCATCCAGCGCTCCACTTCTGCTAAAGTGGCGATGTAGGTCCTAGTGAAGCTTGGTATTCCGATGTTCAGTTATCTAGTGACTTCCTTCAAGTGTCGTCCAAAAGGTGTATCTTCATCCGGGTGGGTGAACTTGTTCCTTGCATCCGCCATCTATAGAGTAGAAAGGGAGAGGAGTCAGAAATAAGAAGAGAGTAGTGATCTAGGGCTTTAGCTTAGTGGTCGTGTCCTACAGTCAGCGTGTGCTCTGATACCATCCTGTAGCGACCAGACCTCAAACAGTCTGTTCTCTTTGCATCTGTGTCATCCGTGGATCGCTAATGCTGACACGCACAGTACTTGAGGATTTATAACAGAGTAGCAATCACACACTTATTACATCGAATGTCTCAAAAGAGAACTTATTACAATAATATGGCTTAAGGCCATCTAAAAACAATAACAACGGAAGACTTGGAAGATAAAGTGAGTCCATCAACTCCAACGGCATCACTGAGTGAAAGACAACGACCTATGGCACCTTACTCGTCGTCTGAAAGTCTGCAACATGAACGTTGCAGCCCAAAACGGGTCAGCACATGGAATATGCTGGCAATGTAACACATAGAGTAATGAACAGAATAAATGCTATCACTACATGCATATATGGCTCATGGAAATCTCTATGGTTACAGTTTTGCATAAAGCAAATTTTTCCCTACAAGAAAGGAATAAATTTTATTTAACTATCATGGTGGTTGTTAAACATGGATAAGGTTCCTCCAACTCAATCCCAATTAAACATCATCATTAAACCCAATCAAATTAATTTAGATTGATGAGATCAACATGATAATCCAAGAACGAGATACTCAAGATGTCCATAACCGAGGAAACAGCTAACCATGATTAGTTTATACACTCTGCAGAGGTTTGCGCACTTTTCCCCACAAGACTCGAATGCATCCATGGTCGGAGATTCGAGACACAGTTTCTGAAGAATTAACTCTCCACTCTGGATAGACAGTACCACCTACAACCCACTACATCTGCTAGTCTACCTCTTTAAGAGCTTCACACAAGTTACTCAACCATGCCAGAGCCCATATTGGCTTGTGGCTGCATACGGAAGTTTCTAGCATGAATAATCTTATGACCCCTTTGAGCCTGGGTGGCGGACCGTAGGATAATCACACGGGTACTCCGGGATATCCTATGACAACACTGGATTCTCCAGGTGCCCTAACAACCATTGGGTACTCCAGGGTGCCTCAAGCAATCCACCTAGATGTGTATTTAAGTAGCCACCTTAAGTTAACCATTAAGTAACAATACTCACATCTGTCATGGATACACTCACCCAAACCACGTCTACGAGCATAGCATAGCAATATAAGCATAACGTAGAAGTAACACCCAAAGTTTTGATAATAAACATGGAAATAGGTTCTACCTCATCATCTACTTCCCAAAACCCACATGTTAATCAGATCCGAACCATGCAATGTTTGAGGGTTGATCTAATGCAAAAAAACTGGGTAGTAAAGAGATATGATCAAAGTGTTACTTGCCTTGCTGATGATCCGTGAAACATAGATACTCATAGTAGCACGCTTCACTCCGGGTACTCTATCACAAACTAACAAGGCACACAATAAGCACTCAACTAGAAGCACGGGTAAAACTCAAATAAGAGATTTAGCCAAAAAGTTCAACTTAAGAACTCCAGTTTGCAAAAAGAATCAAATCAAACGAAGCAACGAAAATCAAACTGCGAAAGAAACAAGATCCGTTTACTAATCTGAACTTAAGACAAATTTTACAGTACCAAAATATTGTTCAAGTTGATTAAACAGAAAGAGGGCTTCGAGACGAAGATCTAGGCGCTTGAATCGCCTGATTCCGATAAACGAGCGAAAATATAAACTAAAACAAAAATCAGGGCAGAAATCGCGATCGAAAATAATCGCGGAAAAACCTTGGAAAAAGAAAAACTGACAAACAGGCTAACAAACGAACGTTCGTTGTCTGCGGCTAACGGGTGAACTTCATTCGTTATAACGAATGTACGGATGAACATTCACTATTTAACTAAACCGGGAAAATAAATAAAACCAATCTAATAAAAAAATGAATCTTGGTTTTCGAAATAAAACTCAACGGTTTTCTCGAATAAACCGGAGGCTACCTCGGCAAGCGTGACGGCGGCGGCGGCGGTGGCAACTCCGGCGACGGCGGGGTCGGTGGCGAGGGCGGCGTGCGGCAGCGGCGGCGGGCGGCACGGGCGGCGACGGCGGCGGCGGTGGGTGGCTAGGGTTAGGGTTTTGGCGGGGTGGGCTAGCGGCTTCGGCGGCTCCGGCCTCGCGGCTTTTAAAGGCCGACCGGGTCAGTGTCCCAGGTGGACACGGGCCAGTCAGGTTGGTTCGTTTTTTTAAATATTCCGACCTGCAGAAAACGAAGAAAAGAAATACTAAACAGACTCGAAAAATCCTGAAATAAATTTTCCCCGTCCTCTAAAAATATAGTGGACAAAGTGAACATTTATTTGGGCCTCTAATGCAATTTTGAAAAACACATTTTTCCTAATTCAAATAAAATAGAAATAAAACTCCGAATACAAATATTATTTGATTTTAATATTTGTCCTCCAATATTTCTTTATTTTGGAGAAGTCATTTTATCCCACTCTTTTATCTTCATATTGGAAATATTAGAAGAAAAAAAAATTAAAACCAAATGATCCTCTTTTCAAAATTTGAGAAAAGTCAAATATGAAAATAACAAAATTCCCCAACTCTCTCCGTGGATCCTTGAGTTGCGTAGAATTTCTAGGATCAACCCAAAATGCAATATAATATTATATGCAATGATGATCTAATGTATAACATTCCAAATTGAAAATTTGGGATGTTACAAAGGTTTAGAGTTTGGCACATGCAATTTAATTGAAACGGCAGTTAAATACCACATATAGGTAGATATGGTGGACATTCATGGAAGAAACTTGGTTCAAGGATTTTGGATGCACAAGAAGTATTCCTGCTTTGTACAGAAATTTTGGCTACCAAAAGATTCTAAATAGCAAGCACCACATGTTGGAGGATCCATAACAATACAAATTCTATACAAATATACCCAAACATAACTCGTTATGTTGTCTTCCTTGTTCAACTTCAACTAATCTGCTCAAGTTTGGAAATATTTAATGGGGCTCAAAATCATAGAAGATGTCCAAGATAGTATACTTATATGTGAAATCTCTCTTCCTTAAATATTCTTTCATGATTTTTTCAAGTGACCAATACTATGTTTGTTAACTTTCAATAAGTTTACCACCCACACTTCTTATATGTGAAGTCATTACTCCCCATAGGATAAACATATGAAACATATAAATTCACATTTATGTTATTCAATTCATTCAACCATTTACTCATAGGATATAAGTGAATGACACGAGTAAATGACAAACTACTCCAAAAAGATATAAGTGAAGATCAATGAATAGTCAAATACTCCCTCCGTTTTATTTACTTTGCATATTAGGTTTGACTGAAGTCAAACTTCGTAAAGTTTGACCAAGTTTACATAAAAGAATATAGCCCTTTACTATAACAAAACTATATGATGTAAAAGTGCATTTAATAATGAATCTAACAGTATTGATTTGTTATTTTATATGTTAATATTTTTTCTATAAACTTTGTCAAAGTTTACGAAGCTTGACTTTCACCAAATCTAATATGCGAAGTAAATAAAAATGGAGGGAGTTGTTATTTAGCTATGTGAAGACTCTCTCTCATAAGGAAAATTTAGATCTTAAGTACTTTATTCAAACATCAAGCAAAACAAAATAAAATGACATTCTAAGGATAGCACATATCATGCAACGAAGCAAAAAACTTAGGCTCAACCAAAACTGATCGATCATTGTTGAAGAAGAAAGGTGGGATGCCAACCGGGGCATCCCCAAGCTTAGATGCTTGAGACTTCTTGAAATATTAATTAGGGATGCCTTGGGCATCCCCAATCTTGAGCTTTTGTGTCTCCTTAATTCCTCCCATATCACAGTTTCTCTAAATCTTAAAAACTTCATCCATACAAAATTCAACAAGAACTCGTGAGATAAGTTAGTATAAATCAATGCAAAACCTTAACATTCTCTACTGTAGAAAATCACTAAAATTATTATTTGATATTTCCTACTAAATGCCTCTACATATTTAATACTCCTATCCTCAAATACAATCATTAAACAAGCAAACATATGCAAACAATGCAAACATAACAACAATCTGTCTAAACAGAACAATCTGTAAAGAATGTAGGAGGAATCATACTTCCCTAACTCCAAAATTTATTAAAAATTACCACACTGTATAATTTTTTTTGTACCTTTGTAAAAATTTCAAGATTTTATCATGTTCTGACTAATCACTAATATTCAAAACATAACAACAAACTTTTTGTTTTCAAACAACAACATAGAGACTTTTAAAATAAGCATGGTAAAGGCTATACTTGACCTTTTTATTGAACTAAAAGATATAAAACATGTCTCTGAATAAAATCAAGCAAATATAACAAAAATAAAATGACGCTCCAAGCAAAACACATATCATGTGGTGAATAAAAATATAGCCTCAAGTAAATTTACCGATAAACAAAGACGAAAGAGGGGATGCCATCCGGGGCATCCCCAAGCTTAGGCTCTTGGTTTTCATTTAATATTACCTTGGGGTGCCTTTGAAATCTCCAAGCTTAGCCTCTTGCCACTCCTTATTCCGTAGTCCATCGAAACTTTACCCAAAACTTGAAAACTTCACAACAGAAAACTCAATAGAAAATCTTATGAGATCCGTTAGTATAAGAAAGCAAATCACCACTTAGGTACTGTTGTAAACTCATTATAAATTCATATTGGTGTTATATCTACTATGTTCCAACATCTCCATAGTTCATAATCTCCGATACTACTCATGGATTTATCAAAATAGGCAAACAACACATATAAAACAGAATCTGTTTAAAACATAACAGTCTGTATTAATCTGGAAACTTTCCGTACCTATGTAACTCCAAAAATTCTGAAAAATTGGGACAGTGTAGAAATTTTGGATATCAATCATGTGTCAAAATTTCAGATGAAATTAACGTTCCAGTGAATTTTCAAAATTCCTAGACTAAGAACAAAAGTTTTTGTTTTTGCACAAAATCAAGTCAACTATTATCCACACTATCCCAACGGCTTTACTTGGCACTTTATTGACACAAAGCTATAAAACATGATGACTACAGTACTATAATCATGTGAACACACAAAAACAGTAGGAGTAAATGTTGGGTTGTCTCCCAACAAGTGCTTTTCTCTAATGCCTTTCTTGCTAGGCATGATGATGTCAATGATGCTCACATAAAAGATAAGAATTGAAACATAATGGGAGCATCATGAAGAATATGACTAACACATTTAAGTCTAATCCACTTCCTATGCATAGGGATTTTGTGAGCAAACAATTTATATGAACAAGAATCGACTAGCATAGGAAGACAAAACAAGCAGAACTTCAAAACTTTCAACACATAGAGAGGAAACTTGATATTATTGCAACTCCTACAAGCATATATTCCTCCCTCATAATAATTTTCAGTAGCATCATGAATGAATTCAACAATATAACCATCACATAAAGCATTATTTTCATGATGCACAAGCATAGAAATTGTATTACTCTCCACATAAGCAAATTTCTTCTCATGAATAGTAGTGGGAGCAAGCTCAACGAAATAACTATCATGTGAGGCATAATCCAATTGAAAATTAAAATCAAGATGACAAGTTTCATGGTTATCATTATTCTTTATAGCATACATGTCATCATAATAATCATCATAGATAGCAACTTTGTTCTCATAATCAATTGGAACCTCTTCCGAAATAGTGGATTCATCACTAAATAAAGTCATGACCTCTCCAAATCCACTTTCATCAATATAATCATCATAAATAGGAGGCATGCTTTCACCATAATAAAGATTCTCATCAAAACTCGGGGGACTAAAAATATCATCTTCATCAAAACATAGCATCCCCAAGCTTGTAGCTTTGCATATTATTAGCATCATGGATATTCAAAGAATTCACACTAACAACTTTGCAATCATGCTCATCATTCAAATATTTAGTGCCAAACATTTTATAAACTTCTTCTAACACATGAGCACAATTTTCTTTTCCATCATTTTCATGAAAGATATTAAAAAGATGAAGCATATGAGGCAACCTCAATTCCAGTTTTTTTTAATTTTCTTCTATAGACTAAACTAGTGATAAAACAAGAAATTAAAAGATTCAATTGCAAGATCTAAAGATATACCTTCAAGCACGCACCTCCCTGACAATGGCGCCAGAAAAGAGCTTCATTGACAGGATGTGAGTGCTGCTTACCTAGCCCCCTCGGCAACGCCGCCAGAAAAGAGCTTGATGTCTACTACGCAACCTTCTTCTTGTAGACTCGTGTTAGGCCTCCAAGCGCAGAGTTTTGTAGGACAGTAGCAAATTTCCCTCAAGTGGATTACCTAAGGTTTATCAATCCATGTGTCGAGGGGATGAACCCCGGGCAGGCAACGGAACCCGGATCCTTTTCAAAAACAACGGGGCCAGCATCGCCCCTCAAGCCAGCACGCGCCTGGCCAGGTCGCTCGCCCCGGCCAAGCCCCGGAACCCGGCCAAGCTCACCGATCCGGCAAGACACGTAGACTCGGCCTCAACAACTAGCACAAGAGAGCCGAACCCGGCGCAACCAAAGCTTCCTCAACAAGCCAGCTCCACCCGTGGCGTGCTCCACAATCCAGCCACGGGTCAGATCCTGTCCCATCCAGGCCGTACGACGGGACGAGTCTTCAATCACCGATGACCAAGGCAATAGTGTCCCGCCCATGCCTATGGTCAGCTGGAACGTGGCAACAGTGCGCCTCACCTGCCCGCTGACCAGGGCTAGTGTAATGCCCCGGATCCGATGCGCCAGGTGTCTGCCAGTTATTCGCCTTCGTTGCCATATCATTTGCTTGCGTGTTGCATTTTATCATGTCATCATGTGCATTTCATTTTGCATACATGTTCGTCTCATGCATCCGAGCATTTTCCCCGTTGTCCGTTTTGCAATCCGGCGCTCCTATGTCCTCCGGCGTTCCCCTTTCCTCTCCTATTGTGAGCGGGTGTTAAACTTTCTCGGAATGGCCCGAGGCTTTCCAAGTGGCCTTGGTATAGCACCGGTAGACCGCCTGTCAAGTTTCGTGCCATTTGGAGGTTGTTTCGTACTCCAACGGTTAACCGGGTAACTGTAAAAGCCTCTTTCTCTTTGCATCCCAACACCCCTTCCAAAGTGGCCCAAAAACCCATCTAACTCCCCTCCATGCTCTCGGTCGTTCAATCACGATCGCGTGGCCGAAAACCGCTCCTCATTTGGACTCTCCTAACTCCCTCTACCTATAAAACTAGCCCCTCCACCGAAATTCGCGGTCCAAACCCCCCGAAACCCTAGTTTTCGTCCTCCGTGCCGCACTGGACATGTCCGCCCCTGGCCGGACACGTCCGCCGCCACCCTCCCGCGAATCAGCTCGTGCCATGTGGCGCGTCGCCGCCGTCCGCAGTTGGCCCGAATGGCCCGCGCGCCCGCGCCGCCGCCCGAGCGCGGCCCCGCTCCGCGTCGCCGCCGCCGACCGCCCCGCGACCCGGCTCCCCGCCGCCGGTCCCGCCCGGCCGCGGCCTCGCCGCCCGTCCGTGCCGGCCAGCGCCTGCCAACGCCCCGCGCTTGCTCCGCCCCGGCCGCGCCCGAGCCCCTCGACGCCGCCCGAGGCTCCCCGCCTCCGCGCCGCCCGGCTTCCCGGCCTCCCGCGCCACCGCGGAGTGCTGCCGCCGCCCCGGCCACCGTCCGCCGCCGTCGGCCTCCTCCGCCGCCGCCACGCGCCGGATCTGGCCAGATCCGGCCGGGCCCCTCCTCCGGCGGCTTCCCCGGCCCCGTCCCCGATAACTCCGGCCGCCCGCGCCTCGGATCCGGCGAGCTCCGCCGCCGCTTTGATTTCCGTGCGAATAACAGGTTGACCCCGAAATTTTTGCCTGTCCTAGATTTTGCACATTTTCATGCCATGTTCGTCATGCCGTATCTGTGCATCCATAGCCCCGTTTTGTGCGTGTAATATGTCAAATTGTTCGTCTCGAAGAGTACATCATTTCATTACATTGCATCATATTAATTTGAGGTCATCTTGACGCCTGAATCATCGTCCCAAGAGTGCTTCATGATGTTTTCTGCTGTCTATTATCAGAACAAGCTCTTTTGTCATTTTTGCCATGATTGATGTGTGCATCCTATGAGGTTGATGTCTACATGTGTTTTGATCTAGGCTATGTCTTCTTTACAGAGGTGCTTACCATGTATTTTTGTGATCAATGTGGTGACTAGCACAAGCATGCAAACTAGGCATCGTGATGTTGCTGATTTTAGTCTCTGTTCTGCTGTAATTTTGATGCCATATAAACATGCTGATACAGAGAGATCCATGCATAATTTGAGATACTTCAGTAAGGGTGTTTTGAAAACATGGTTAAGCTCTCTCCATCCACGGTCCTGGTTGCAATTATGGAGTATTCTGGCATGTCATTTTCGTGCTCTACTTTTGCTTCAAAATGTTTCCTGGCAGATTGTTTACGTGTTATTCAATTTGGCCAAGCTTGTTGTAGTTGATCCTTGCATGCTATGGACTTGTTCTTGACTTGCTTAGCTTCACAAACATGCCTTCTTACTATTGGTAGCCTTGCCATGCCATGTAATGCTCTGTAGTGAGTTGCACAAGCTCATCTATATGCCTTTATAATTATGTTCCTGCCATGTTTGAATCTGCATAAAAACTTGCTATGTTTACGTGGGTGCCATCATATTTTCTGATCCCTTTTGGCTTATGGTCAGTAAGGGACTTTTGATCTATGAAATTAGTAGATTCATGCCATGCCTTTGTTTGCCATGATAAGTTCCTGTAACATGTTGTTTGATAGCTCTAAACATTGCATCGTGATGTTATTTTCTGCAAAGTCTGATTTGTAATAACTTGCAATGTTACCATGTGTGTTTGAGCATGTTCTAGTGATTTCTAGAGATAGCTCAGTATTCATGTTTTGTTATGCTTTACCTGTACATCGTGACCATGCCTTTTGTTATTATGTTTGGGTGCTGTAGCATATTGTTTTGATGCTTGCAATATGCCTAGTCGCTGTTTTGGACAGCTTGTCTTAACTTGTATAGAGTGCATGTGTTGAACCGTTGCTCCGTTTTGAGTGTGCTCTATATGAAACTTGCTTGATTTTGCATGTAGCTTCATATTATCATGTTGCATCCTTGTTTTGGTGTGTTTTCTTGATGTTTGGGTGCATTTTGCATCAATGCCATGTTTAACTTGTTTTGCTCATATCTTCTAGGCCGTAGCTCCGAATTAAATGAACTTTATATGTAAATTGACTAGAATCTCGTGTAGATCATCTTTGTGCATCTTAACTTGATGTTTAACTACTTGAACATAAGGTTTATTCAGATCTGGACCAATTTCGAAATATGCATATGAGGACTTACCGAAATTGTTATATGTTGTTCCCGGCCTCATTTAAACTTGCCTTGACGTGTTGCTCTTGTTTGCATCATCTCTTGCCATGAGTAGCTTCATGTAGCCTTGTCATGCATCATGCTTGTTGTGCATCATGCCTTGTTCATGTGTGGTGTGTTTTCCATGTTGTGTGCCTCTTCTTGTTAGTTCCTGTTTCGTTGCGATCGTGAGGATTCGTTCGTCTACGGTTGGTTCGGCTTCATCCGTTCGTCTTCTTCATGGACTTGTTCTTCTTCCTAGCGGGATTTCAGGCAAGATGACCGCTACCCTGGATCTCACTACTATCATTGCTATGCTAGTTGCTTCGTTCTATCGCTATGCTGTGCTACCTATCACCTGTTTATTCAAGCCATCCCATGTTGCCATGAACCTCTAACCTTTGACACCTTACCTATGCAAACCATTGATTGGCTATGTTACCGCTTTGCTCAGCCCTCTTATAGCGTTGCTAGTTGCAGGTGAAGTTGAAGATTTCTCCATGGTGGACAGGATTTTGGTTGGGATATCACAATATCTCTTATATTATTAATGCATCTATATACTTGGTAAAGGGTGGAAGACTCGGCCTTTTGCCTGGTGTTTTGTTCCACTCTTGCCGCCCTAGTTTCCGTCATACCGGTGTTATCTTCCCGGATTTTGCGTTCCTTACGCGGTCGGGTGATTTATGGGACCCCCTTGACAGTTCGCTTTGAATAAAACTACTCCAGCAAGGCCCAACCTTGGCTTTACCATTTGCCTCACCTAGCCCTTTTTCCCTTGAGAGTCACGCTCTCAAGGGTCATCTTTATTTTATCCCCCCCGGGCCAGTGCTCGTTGTGAGTGTTGGTCCAAACTGTCGGCCGCCGGTGGCCACCAGGGGCGACTCTGGGCTGGCCTACCGGAAGTCTGGACAATCCGGTGTGCCCTGAGAACGAGATATGTGCAGCTCCTATCGGGATTTGTCGGTACATCCGGGCGGCTTTGCTGGACTTGTTTTACCATTGTCGAAATGTCTTATAAACCGGGATTCCGAGTCTGATCGGGTCTTCCTGGGACAAGGTCTATTCCTTCGTTGATCGCGAGAGCTTGTCATGGGCTAAGTTGGGACACCCCTGCAGGGTATAATCTTTCGAAAGCCGTGCCTGCGGTTATAGGCAGATGGGAATTTGTTAATGTCCGTTTGTAGATAACTTGACACCAAATCCGAATTAAAACGCATCAACCGCGTGTGTAGCCGTGATGGTCTCTTCTTGGCGGAGTCCGGGAAGTGAACACGGTTTCTGGGTTATGTTTGACGTAAGTAGGAGTTCAGGATCACTTCTTGATCATTGCTAGTTGACGATCGTTCCTTTGCTTCTCTTCTCGCTCTTATTTGCGTATGTTAGCCACCATATATGCTTAGTCGCTGCTGCAGCCTCACCACTTTACCCCTTCCTTTCCTATTAAGCTTTGCTAGTCTTGATACCCATGGTAATGGGATTGTTGAGTCCTCGTGGCTCACAGATTACTACAACAACCGTTGCAGGTACAGGTTACGCGATGATCATGACACGAGAGCGATGTTTGCTTGTTTGGGAGTTCTTCTCCTACTTCTTCTTCGATCAGGGGATAGGTTCCAGGTCGGCAGCCTGGGCTAGCAGGGTGGATGTCGTTTGAGTTTCTGTTTGTGTTTCATCCGTAGTCGGATGATGCTCTTATGTATTGTGATGTTGTATTCGTGTGGCATTGTTTGCCTCTTGTATGTATCCCCATCTATTATGTAATGTTGATGTAATGATATCCACCTTGCAAAAGCGTTTCAATATGCGGGTCTATCCTTGGTGGGACCTTCGAGTTCCTTTTGGATAGGGTCGCATATTGGGCGTGACAGCTAGCATGGCTACAGTGCCCCCTCACCGCCGACGACAGCAAGCGGCGACCTGACGGAGCACCACTGTACATGACTCGGCTCGGCCTCACCCTGACGATCGACAAGATGGCGCACAGTCCCCCTAGGCATGCAGGGCCCGCACCTAGGGGAACCCGGCGAACCACAGGCCCCTAGCGAGTCCCAGCCCGGGTCCCAGGACGCCGACAACCCAGACCCACCGACTTGCAACATTACCATTGTACCCCTGGGGGGTTGGTCTATAAAACCCCCCAGGAGCCCTCACATAGAGGGGGACAAAAGCAAGTAAGCGCGGAACTAGCCACCGCAACAGCAACCCAGAGAGAAGGAGTAGCCTTAGCCTGGGCCAGCTCCCTTCCTCTCCCATACAGCTCCAGGAGCGACATTGTACTATCGAACATCAAACTACACTCGGCAGGACTAGGGGTGTTATCTCTCCGGAGAGCCCCGAACCTGGGTATGTCCAGCGTCCCGCGCCTGCTCATGCCAACCTCGCCTCTGGAGCCCACCAGCACCCTCGAGCCTCCTCCTCTCTTTAGCCATCCCTTGGCATCTGCTGTGCACCCACCACGACAGTTGGCGCCCACCATCGGGAAGCTCGAGGAGCTGTCCGGGAGCATGCTTAAGACGGGGCCCTTCTCCTACTCCGACGAGTCTGTCACGCTAGCAGACGACGTCGTCGGCATGCTCGCCACCTCCTTCGCCATGTTGCGCATCTCCGATGCATTCATGACCGACAAGTACCCCGGTGAGGTGCTCATCTACTCTGACTCCCCCCTCTCCCTCAGCGGTGGAATTTCTGTCGGGGCGATGGACGTCTATGTGGAGGTTTTCATCACCAGCGATGGCGCCTCCTCCTCGTCGAGCAAGACAAGGAAGGCCGCCGAAGCCAGGGCCGCAGTGGAACGGACCAAGCCGTCCGATCCGTTGCGCGCCGCGATGCAGAGCCTCTGCATCCCCATCAGCACCGACGTCGATGCCACCAACGTCGCTGAGGCCCGAACTCAGCTGGAGGAAAGGCGCCAGCAGATGCTGGACCTATCCAAGACGCTCGCCACCACCCAACGTCGCCTGGACGCTGCTCCGCTGGAGCACAACGCCGCCTATGGATTTATGCCCACCACGGCCGAGCCAAGCCGGGTCGCCGATGTGCGTACCCGGGGAGGAGTGATTGGCCGGGCCCTCGGCGCCGTCCGGACCGTCTACGAGACCCCAGCGAAGAACATGTGTGCTGCCCAGGCAGCCATAGTCAGCCTGGACCAGCTCACGGGTGAGGAGCTGCAGGAGCGCTTCGGGCGGATGCGTGAGCTCCTCAACGCGACCAACACCCAGCAGGACCGTCTCAACCAGCTCGCCAAGCTGGCGGGATCCGTCTCCGCCCACCTTGGCGGGCCTGACAAACTTCTGCACACAGCTTCCTCGCCACCCGGCTCAGTGCACTCCGGCCAAGCCCGGACTCGGCGTGACCCAGCCACCACAGCCGCCGGCGGCCTGGGCGACGAGCCCGTCCCGGAGACCCAGCGTGGACCCGGCCAGCATGGCCGGCGTCCGGCTCCGACCGACCCGGCCCCCCGGGGCCTGGCTGCCAGTCGACTTGGCCCGCACGCCATCGACGACGCCGATGCTCGCCACCACCTCGATCAGCTTGCTCGCTCCCTGGAGGTGGAGGAGAGTGGCACTATCGGGTCGGCGTGCTTCGGCCCACGCATCCGGGACGAGCCCTTTCCCAAAGGATTCATGCTCCCCCGCGACACGCCCAAATTCAACGGGACCGTGAAGCCAGAAGACAGGCTCACCGACTACACCACGGCCGTTGGCATCACCGGTGCCAATCGCCGTCTCGCCGTGCGCTACGCACCACTCATGCTATAGAGGTTGGCCCACACGTGGTTGAACAGTCTGCCAATGGGCAGCATCAACGCGTGGGTCAATTTCGAGCAAGCCTTCGTCCACAACTTCATGGGGACCTACAAGCGACCCGGCCGCCCTAGCCAGCTCGCCATGTGCGTGTAGGGGCCAACGGAGACCGGTCGCGAGTACCTCGCATGCTGGACCGAGCTCCAGAACAGCTGCGAGGGTGTCCATGAAGTCCAGGTGAGCCAGTACTTCGTCAGCGGGTGCCGAGATGGCACCCTCCTCAAGCACGAGCTCTTACGCTATGAACCGGCCACCATGGCCGCGCTCATGGTAACGGCGGACAAATACGCCAACGCCGACTCCGCCATGAAGATCCAGGTGGCGCTGGACGAAGCCGGCAAGGCGAAGCCGGTTCCCCCTCAGAAGCCGGCCAGCGAAAGCAGCCGACAGCAGCATCACCAGAACAACAAGCGCAAGGCCGACCAGCCGGCGCAGCGCCATGACAACCAGCTTGTAGCGGCCACGGAGCCCGTGGCAGACCCAGCAGCGATACATCGACAGACCGGCAAGACGGCATGGCAGCCCGCCATGAGTTTTGAAGAGATGCTCAACACCCCTTGCAAGCACCACAGCGGTGCAAGACCGTCCATCCACATGCTTTGGCAGTGCACCATCACCAAGCGCATCATGAGGGGCGACTGTCGGTGTCAAAACCGGCGGATCTCGGGTAGGGGGTCCCGAACTGTGCCTCTAAGGCTAATGGTAACAGGAGGCTGGGGACATGATGTTTACCCAGGTTCGGGCCCTCTCGATGGAGGTAATACCCTACTTCCTGCTTGATTGATCTTGATGATATGAGTATTACAAGAGTTGATCTACCATGAGATCGTAGAGGCTAAACCCTAGGAGCTAGCCTATGATTCTGATTGTCCTCGTCCTACGGACTAAACCCTCTGGTTTATATAGACATTGTTGGAGGCTAGGGTTACTGTTGGAGTAATGGGCCACGGGTAGGCTAACCCGAGCCCCGGGACCTTTCAAGACATCGGGGCAGGCCGCGCTCCTCAGGCCGAGTCCCAGGAGCGACTCCAAAATATGCCGAGTCCCAGACGGCGACTCCAAGACAAGCCGAGTCCCAGGCGGCGACTCCAAGATAAGCCGACTCCAAGCTGGCGACCTCCAGAGAGGCCGACCATGGAGAGTTGGCCCATGACTCCTCCCTCATCTCGAAGTACGATGCGGGGTACGGTAACGGCATGGCCGTTCCCCCCTGCTTACGAAGGGCCGGCATGGCTACAGTGAGCCGTATCGCTGGAAGATCTCCGGCAAGGTGCGGCACTGTCGCCATGCCTACCCTAACCTCAGCCACAGTGCGCAGTACACTGTGCCCACGACGCCGGCATGTACGACCCGAAGGCGGCGGGGCCGCCTGTCAGTGGGTGGGCCGAAGGCGGCCTGAGCAACCCGAAGACAAACCTGTGGGAGTCGGCCTCCCTGGAGTCGGCCGACTCCTCCCCAGGGCCCCACGAGCCATTAACCAGATAGGATGGGGAATGGCGACAGTGATCACCCGATAGACGGCGGCACTGTTGCCACGACCCAATGACCGAGCCTGCGTCATCAGGAGTGCCGCTACGGTATCAAGCCTGTCCGCGGGACCCGCCAGTCGGCGGGCCCCAGAAGCCAGCGGGAAGGGCGGCGGCCTGAGAGACAGACGGCTGGGACCCGCGCCCAGCCGGATTACTATTGTACCCCTGGGGATAGGCCTATATAAACCCCCCGGGGCACCCATGCAAAGGGTTCGGACCTAGAGAGAGAGATAGACTAGATAGAACAGGGCGAAGAGAGCTAGCCTTGCCCTTTCCTGCCTCCCGAAACAGCTCCAGGAGCACCATTGTTGCCACTTTACCTTAGTGATCATGTGGAGACCCCGCAGAGCAGCAGTAAGGGTGTTATCTCCTAGAAGAGCCCTGAAGCTGGGTAAGTTCTGCCAGCGTGCATGTCTTCGCCTCATCCCGCTTCCAGGCACCGGCGACGTTCTACTCGCTCCCACCATGATAAGCCATCCTTTGGCATATGTCATACCCAACCCCCGACATTTGGTGCCCACCGTGGGGCGAGGTGCCTTGTCGTCCGGAGATCTGCTCTGGACGGGAACCCTGTTCCTCCCCGGCGAGCACAGCCATCCCGGCACACCGGATGGAGTCTGTGACGACGCGCTGCACGGCGCTGAGATCGCTTGTGCGGCTAGCTGCCTCGCCGATCTTGTTGGCGGGGTTCGCCTCTCCGATGAGCCTGCGTTCGACGCAGGCACGAGTGGCCCCGAGAGCCTCCTCGCGGGCCTCCTCGACAAACTCCACGTCGCCGGCGAGCCTTCCACGGACCTGGAGTCCATAGGATCCACCGACCCGATGTTGGTCGACTCCGACACTGCGTCGCTCGACGCGTTCCCCACCAACGTGGTGGTCTACGACGAGCCGTTCTCGTACGCGGGGAGCAGCAGAAGCACCATCACTGAGGTCCTCGTCCTCGACCACGGCGAGCGCTCCGGTGAAGGAGCGCACGACCCGTTTGACATGGCCCTGCGAGACCTTCAGCGCCGATTCCGAAAGACGCCGACGCCGGGACGCTGGAGGCTCTCCGCCTTCAGCTCGTCGAGGGCGCGAAAAAGCTGGCAAGCATGAGGCGCTTGTCAGAAGCTTACCAACGGGAGATGGATCGCACCATAGGCGGCTCCCCGGCTCCAACCGGGCCTAGCCGCCTAGGCGCGGTCCGACAGCGCGGCGCGACAATCGCCAACCTCTTCGGGGCTGATTGCCCTGTGTATGCCACGCCCGCAGAGAATATCCGTGCTGCCCAGGTGGCGGCAAACGAGCTCGATAACTTCGAAGGCGAAGGGCGCCGCATAATGACGGAGCGAGTTCAGCAGCTCCTCGACGCGGCTGCCGCGCAGAATGATGTTGGCTGCCGCACCGAGGCGCCGCAGCGCCACAACGACGACCCACCGCCTCGCCGAGACCAAGGTGCAACGTCATGGACGCCGACTTGCGGGGCCCGTGGGAAGAAGGACAAGGAGCCGGCTGTCAGCCACAGTCGAACTCACATCACCATCAAGCGCGACCAAGACGGCCGCCTCAAAGTCGTGGAACGGCGGGACGACTACCTGCCTCCCCCTCCTCGCAGAGAAAGGCGAGTCTCCCTGCCGCCCGTGGAACATCCGACTCTCGGCGACCGCCTTTGCCGCCGAGAGGGAGTCAGAGAGAATGACGCCCGCCACCGGATTGACCGACTCCACCGATCCCTGGCGCTGGAAGAAGAAGAAGAGTTGCCCCCCCTGCTTTGGACCCCGCATCCGAGATGAGCCCTTCCCCAAAGGGTTCACGCTCCCCCGAGACACGCCCAAATATACTGGCACCTTGAAGCCGGAAGATTGGCTGATCGACTACTCCACAGCTGTCAACATAGCGAACGACAACAAGCGTGTTGCCGTAAGATACGTCCCGCTCATGCTCCAGGGCTCGGCCCGGACGTGGTTGAACAGTCTGAAGCCTTGCAGCATCAACAGCTGGGTCGACTTTACCGAGGCTTTCGTCCGCAACTTCATGAGCACGTACAAGAGACCTCCCAAGCCACGCCAGCTCTCCTTGTGCGTGCAAGGCCCTAACGAGTCTACTCGCGACTACCTCATGCGCTGGGGCAAACTCCGAAACTCCTGCGAGGGCGTGCACGAGGTGCAGGCCATCGAGTACTTTACTGCCGGGTGCAGAGAAGGCACCCTCCTCAAGCACAAGCTCCTCTGCGACGAGCCGGAGACCCTCGATGAGCTGCTGATCACAGCGGATAAGTACGCCACGGCCGACTCCTCCATGAAGGCGGAGATTCGGGTCAGCACAACTGGCAAAGTCGCCCCTCAGGCTCCAAGAACTCCGGCTGGAGACACCAGTCGGCGGCAACAGCAGAATGACCAGAAGCGCAAAGCCCCGCAGCCGACTTCCAGCAGTCGGCAAGTGGCAACAGTAGAGGACCAGCAGTTGGAGGGACCGCCTCCGGCGAAGCGATAGAAGGGCGGAAAGTCCAACTGGCTGCCGGCTTTCTCCTACGAGCAGACTCTAGATGGTCCCTGCAAGTTTCACAGCGGCGCGAAGCCGTCAAACCACACCACCAGGAAATGCCACTGGCTGACCAGAATCGCTAAGGGGGACGGCCTGCTCCCTCCCCCTGCTGCTGGGCCGCCTCCTCCACCGCCGCCCCAGCAGCCGGCCGTCAGGACAGTCGGCGCGATACAAGACGAGTTCCCGGATGAGCACGGAGCCTATGTGGTGTTCACTAGTGTAGCGGATGACCGGCGCAGTAGGCGCCAACAGCAGCAAGAAGTGAATGCGGTTGCATCAAGCACTCCAGAGTTCATGCATTGGTTCGAGAAGCCTATCAGTTGGAGCAGAGCTGATCACCCAGAGGTGATGCCGAGTCTAGGCTCCTACGCCTTTGTCTTAGGAGCCACACTCGCCACAGATAGGCGGGCCGCTCGCTTCTCGCGAGTACTGATAGACGGAGGCAGCAGTATCAACATCCTGTACAAGGATACAATGGAGAAATTAGGAATCAAGCGAAGACAGCTTCAGAGCAGCCGGACCGTGTTCCACGGAATCGTCCCTGGCCTTTCCTTCTCGCCAATCGGCAAGATCCTGATAGATGTCCTCTTCGGAGACTAGGATCATTTCCGCCAAGAGCCGGTTTGGTTTGAGGTGGTGGACCTTGAAAGCCCATATCATGCATTGCTTGGCCGACCCGCCTTGCCCAAGTTCATGGCGGTCCCCCACTACGCCTACCTCAAGATGAAGATGCTGAGTTCCAAGGGAATCCTAACCGTGTCCGGCGACTACAGGAAGTCGTCCGCTTGCACGGCCGAAAGCAGTCGGCTGGCTGAGTCCTTGGTGATCGCGGCTGAGAAACGGCTTCTTGATCGGGTCGTGGCGATGGCCGGCAAGCAGCCCGAGTTATCGCCCGACCCCAAGGAGTCGGAAGCAGAAGGATCATTCAAGCCGGCCAGAGAAACAAACAAGATACCGTTGGACCCGGAGTACCCGGAGAGGTACGCTGTCATGGGCACAGGCCTTGACAGTAAATAGGAAGGCGAGCTCATCGATTTCCTCCGTGAGAATCGCGACATCTTCGCATGGTCCCCCAAGGACAGGCCTGGTGTCCCGACGGAATTCGCCGAGCACAAATTACATGTCCGATCTGATATGAAGCCCGTCAGGCAGACCTTGCGCCGCCTGTCAGAAGAAAAAGAAGAGTTGGTGGAGAAGAAATAGCCCGGCTCCTGGCAGCCGGCTTCATCATGGAAGTGTTTTTTCCAGAGTGGCTAGCAAACCCAGTACTGGTGCTGAAGAAGAACAAGCAGTGGCGGATGTGCATCGATTACACTAGCCTCAACAAAGCTTGCCCCAAAGACCCATTTGCTCTGCCGAGAATCGATCAGGTGATAGACTCCACAGCCGGATGCGAGTTGTTGAGTTTCCTAGACGCATATTCAGGATAACACCAGATCAAGCTGAACCCGGCTGACAGACTGAAGACCGCCTTCATCACGCCGTTTGGAGCCTTCTGCTACCTGACCATGACGTTCGGCTTAAGAAACGCCGGCGCCACCTTTCAGCGTTGCATGCAGAAGTGCCTCCTAAAGCAACTCGGCAGAAATGCCCACATCTATGTGGATGATGTAGTGGTGAAGACGGAGATGCGTGGAACCTTGCTGGAGGACCTCAAGGAAACCTTTGAGAATTTGCGCCGATTCCAGATCAAGATCAACCCAGAGAAGTGCGTTTTTGGAGTATCAGCCGGCCAGCTCATCGGTTTCCTGGTCTCCGAACGCGGCATAGAGTGCAATCCTGTGAAGATCAAGGCCATCGAGAGGATGGAAGCACCCAGACGACTGTTCGATGTGCAGAAGTTCACCGGCTGTTTGGCATCCATCAGCCGATTCATCAGTCGGCTAGGCGAGAAGGCTCTCCCCCTGTATCCGCTCATGAAGAAGACGACCTTCTTTGAGTGGACTCCCAAGACGGACGAGGCCTTTCTCCAACTAAAGAAGATGTTGACTACTCCCCCTGTGCTGGCGACTCCGACTCCCAAAGATCCCATGCTCCTATGCATTGCCGCCACCAGCCGAGTAGTCAGCACAGTCATTGTAGTCGAGCGCAAGGAGGAAGGCAAGGCGCTACCTGTCCAGAGACCGGTATATTACTTGAGCGAGGTACTGTCGGCCTCCAAGTAGAACTACCCCCATTACCAGAAGATGTGCTACGGCGTGCACTTTGCCGCCAACAAATTGAAGCCTTATGTCACACCCAATATGCGACCCTATCCAAAAGGAACTCGAAGGTCCCACCAAGGATAGACCCGCATATTGAAACGCTTTTCCAAGGTGGATATCATTACATCAATATTACATAATAGATGGGGATACATACATAAGGCATACAATGCCACACGAATACAACATCACAATACAAAAGGAGCATCATCCGACTACGGATGAAACACAAATAGAAACTCAAACGACATCCACCCTGCTAGCCCAGGCTGCCGACCTGGAACCTATCCCCTGATCGAAGAAGCAGAAGAAGAACTCAACGCAAGCAAGCATCGCTCTCGCGTCATGATCATTGCATAACCTGTACCTGCAACTGTTGTTGTAGTAATCTATGAGCCACGAGGACTCAGCAATCCCATTACCATGGGTATCAAGACTAGCAAAGCTTAAAGGGAAAGGAAGGGGTAAAGTGGTGAGGTTGCAGCAGCGACTAAGCATATATGGTGGCTAACATACGCAAATAAGAGCGAGAAGAGAGCAAGCGGAACGGTCGTGAAGCTAGCAATGATCAAGAAGTGATCCTGAACTCCTACTTACGTCAAACATAACACAGAAACCGTGTTCACTTCCCGGACTCCACCGAAAAGAGACCATCACGGCTACACACACGGTTGAAGCGTTTTATTTTGGATCTGGTGTTAAGTTATCTACAACCGGACATTAACAAATTCCCATCTGCCTATAACCGCAGGCACGGCTTTCGAAAGATTATACCCTGCAGGGGTGTCCCAACTTAGCCCATGATAAGCTCTTGCGATCAACGAAGGAATAGACCTTCTCCCAGGAAGACCCGATCAGACTCGGAATCCCGGTTTACAAGACATTTCGACAATGGTAAAACAAGACCAGCAAAGTCGCCTGATGCGCCGACAAATCCCGAGAGGAGCTGCACATATCTCGTTCTCAGGGCAACACCGGATCAGACTAGCTACGAGTAAAACCAACCCTCAAGTTGCCCCGAGGTGGCCCCGCAGGCAGCTCAGTTCGGACCAACACTTAGACAAGCACTGGCCCGGGGGGGCTAAAATAAAGATGACCCTTGGGTTGGCCGACCCAAGGGAAAGGGTAGGTGGTGGTGAGGCAAACGGTAAAACCAAGGTTGGTGGAGTTTTATTCAAAGCGAACTGTCAAGGGGGTCCCATAAATCACCCGACCGCGTAAGGAACGCAAAATCCGGGAACATAACACCGGTATGACAGAAACTAGGGCGGCAAGAGTGGAATAAAGCACCAGGCAAAAGGCTGAGTCTTCCACCCTTTACCAAATATATAGATGCATTAATAATATAAGAGATATTGTGATATCCCAACCAAAATCCTGTCCACCATGGAGAAATCTTCAACTTCACCTGCAGCTAGCAACGCTATAAGAGGGGCTGAGAAAAAGAGGTAACATAGCCAAGCAATGGTTTGCATAGGAAGGGTGAGGGAGTCCCGGACTAGGGGGTGTCCGGATAGCCGAACTACCATCATAGGCCGGACTCCAAGACTATGAAGATACAAGATTGAAGACTCCGTCCCGTGTCCGGATGGGACTTTCCTTGGCGTGGAAGGCGAGCTTGGCGATACGGAGTAAAAGGGTTTTGGGACAGTCCGGCCTTGACCACAACCCTAGTCCGAAGTAAAAGGGTGCGCCATACTCAAGCACCTGGGTTAAAAACCAAAAAGCAAAGACCCCCTAAAGGGCATGGAACCGTACTGGAGGGCTGGCTCAACGGACCCTGCAAAATCCACAGTACGAAGGGCGCCACTCCAACACACAGCCTTCGAGCATGTTGGATACTACGGCAGGTGGCCAAAAGTGGCGAAGGCTTTTTAGCCCCGGGCAAACAGCCCAGCAGTACCGGTACGGTATTAACAGTCTTCGAGACTTTCGCATCAAATAACATGCGAAAATGAACAATCCGCGGCCTCGCCGAAGTCTACCAAGTAGCAAGAACAAATCCATGGAGTGACACGTATATCACCTTTAACGCCAGCGACGAACCTAAATTCCGAATAGGTAGAGCACCAGCCGCATTGGTCCTCAGTCCGATAGTGGATGGCTTTCGCCTTACCAAGGTACTCATGGATGGCGGTAGCGGATTAAACCTCATCTACGAGGAAACCCTTCAAAAAATGGATATTGACTGGAGCCGCATCGAACGAAGCAGCACAACCTTCAGAGGGATAATCCCTAGTCGAGAAGTACGCTGCACAGGAAAAATCACACTAGATGTAGTGTTCGGCTCACTGCACAATTACAGGTCCGAGGAGGTCACGTTCCAAGTGGCCCCATCACTACTAGGAAAAGGGCTATAGATGGAATTGACACTAATGGCGCACCAGACATGTGGTGCGCTATTACTATATACTAATGGCGCACCATGTGTTGGTACGCCATTAGTGTCCAAATACTAATGGCGCACCACATCCACGGTGCGCCATTAGTAAAATTTTTTTTTTTAAATTTTGTTCAAAACTACTAATGGCGCACCGTGGGAGTGGTGCACCATTACTAGTTGAACTAGTAATGGCGCACCATGCCACGGTGCGCCATTAGTAACTTGGCCACCACTTAAAATTTTTTTTTTTAAATTTTGTTCAAAACTACTAATGGCGCACCGTGGGAGTGGTGCACCATTACTAGTTGAACTAGTAATGGCGCACCACTCCCACGGTGCGCCATTAGTAAAAAAAAATTAAAACTTTTTTTTGAATTTTTTTCAAAACTACTAATGGCGCACCGTGGGAGTGGTGCACCATTACTAGTTGAACTAGTAATGGCGCACCATGCCACGGTGCGCCATTAGTAACTTGGCCACCACTTCCACCGAATGCACCCCCCCTGTGGATCGCCTTTTTAGTTTTAAAAAAAATAAAAGAAAATGATGAAAATGTCAAAAAAATAAAAGAAACTAAGTTTCCCATGTGATATGTGGCCTAGTTATTGGGAAAATTTGCAAATATGAATTTTGACTTCATTTGCAAAATCTCGCGAAAATTTGTAAAAATGGGCATAACTTTTGCATACTAACTCGGATGAAAAAGTTTTTTATATGAAAAATCATCTACTCGAAAAGTTACATCCAAATTTAACTGGGGGAACCACGTTAAAGATTTTCAAAATCCTCAAAAACCTAACAGAAAAAAAGATACGGGGCTTTTAAGATCTGGAGAGGCAAAAAAATTCAAAAAAAATTCAAACTTACTAATGGCGCACCTGCCTATGGTGCGCCATTAGTATCTTCCCTCCTTCAAAATTCAAAATAAGTCAAAAAAATTAAAAAAAAATTACTAATGGCGCACCTGCCCATGGTGCGCCATTAGTATCTTCCCGCCTTCAAAATTCAAAAAAAATAAAAAAAATAAAAAAATTTACTAATGGCGCACCTGCCCGCGGTGCGCCATTAGTATGTCGTATATATGGCTGGTCGTGGTCCTCTCCTCCTTATCTCTTCATTCCACCTCTCCTACACTCCATCTCCTCCTCTCCTCCACTCCATCTTCCCTTCTCTCCTCCACGATACTTCTCCTCTCCGGTAACCTCCTCCTCCTCTCCGGCGACCTCCTCCTCCCTCCTCCCCTCCCCTCCCCTCCCCTCACGGTTTCTTCTCCCTCCTCTCCGGTGAGCTCCTCCTCCCTCCTCTCCGGTGAGCTCCTCCTCCCTCCTCTCCGGTGAGCTCCTCCTCCCTCCTCTCCGATGAGCTCCTCCTCCCTCCTCTCCGGTGAGCTCCTCCTCCCTCCTCTCCGGTGAGCTCCTCCTCCCTCCTCTCCGGTGAGCTCCTCCTCCCTCCTCTCCTCCCATCCCCTCATGGTTTCTCCTTCCTCCTCTCCAATGCTCCTGTGAACTCCTCTCCAGCGACCTCCTCCTCCTCTCCGGCGATGTAGGCGAGCGCCTCTCCGATGACCTCCTCCTCCTCCTCTCCGGCGAACTCCTCTCTGGCGAACTCCTCTCCGGCAAAAGACCACGGCAAAAGAACGTACAAGATCCAAAAACAGGAAAAAAATTTGAAATAATGTCGTGCCAAAAAACAAGCAAAAAAAACGAGCAAAAAATGGGCAAAAAATCACGATCCATATCTAGAGTCAAAATGGCGCATCACTAATGGCGCATCACTAAATAGTGCGCCATTAGTATGCCGAAGTTACTAATGGCGCATCCCATTGTCGTGCGCCATTAGTATGCCAAAGCACCTGGGTATACATGGCCCCTGGGAGGCATACTAATGGCGCACCGTGGCCTATACTAATGGCGCAGCAGTGGTGCGCCATTAGTAAAAATTACTAATGGCGTGCTAGTAATGGCGCACCAGTGATGCGCCATTAATGGCCAAATTAGGTGCGCCATTAGTAGCGGTTTTTCTAGTAGTGCATTCGGCAGCGGATATCATGCTTTGTTAGGGCGAGAGGCATTCACAATCTTCCAAGCTATACCCCACTACGGGTACATGAAGCTCGAAATGCCCGGACCCAATGGGATAATCACTCTTGCTAGTGATCCAGATACAACACTCCGCGCTGAAAATAAGACAGCCGCACTGGCCCTAGAGGCATTGTCCGAAGCCCTAGCGGCAGAGGAACTAACTGCGCTGCGCTCCATGGTGGATAGGGACGATGTGATACTTGATAAGAGGTCCAAGTACACCTCTTTTAAACCAGCAGACGAAATAGTCAAATTTCAGGTCCATCCAATGGACCCCACAAAGACGGCCTCCATTGGGGCACAATTAAGTCCTGATGTCGAAGCCGCACTACGAGAATTCCTTCAAGAAAATTGGGACATTTTTTCCTGGCACCCTTCAGACATGCCAGGAATGCCACGCATGCTGGCAGAGCACAGCCTAAACATCCTAAAAGGATTCAAGCTGGTCAAACAAGCTCTTCGGCGATTTTCCAAACCCAAAAGACAGGCAATGGGAGAAGAGCTAGCCAAACTCTTAGAAGCCAGATTCATCAGAGATATAAAACATCCGGACTGGCTAGCCAATCTAGTAATGGTACCAAAAAAGGACAAATCCTGGCGCCTCTGCGTCGATTTTAAAGATCTTAACAAGGCCTGTCCAAAAGACCCTTTCCCCCTCCCTCGCATCGACCAAATCATCGATGCTACCACAGGGCACGATTCATTGTGCTTCCTCGACGCATACTCCGGATACCATCAAATCAAGATGGCGGAGAAAGACCAGGCCGCAACGGCATTTATTACTCCATGTGGGCCATTCTGCTTCAACACAATGCCCTTCGGACTCAAAAACGCCGGTGCAACATATCAGCGCATGATTCAAACATGTCTGACTACCCAGATAGGCAAAACAGTAGAGGCATACATAGACGATGTGGTCGTCAAGACCAAACACGTCGAAACTCTAGTAGAAGACTTGAGGGTGACATTCGACAACCTCTGAGCATATGACATTAAGCTCAATCCGGAAAAATGCGTCTTCGGTGTACCAGCCGGAAAGCTCTTGGGCTTCATTGTATCCGGTAGAGGAATTGAAGCAAACCCGGCCAAAATCCAAGCTCTGTCACAATTGGATATTCCAAAAGACCTCAAGCAAATACAAAAACTAACCGGATGCATAGCGTCCTTAAGTCGCTTCATCTCCCGTTTGGGAGAAAAGGCTCTGCCCCTCTACCGCCTCCTCCGGCGCACCGAACATTTCGAATGGACGAATGCTGCCACAGCCGGACTCGAAGAATCAAAGGCCATACTGGCAACAAATCCGGTCCTGGCCGCGCCCAACCTGGGCGAACCTATGTTATTATATATCGCAGCAAGACATCAAGTTGTCAGCGCGGTACTCGTCGTCGAGCGAGAGACAGAAGGGCACAGATTCCCTCTTCAAAAACTAGTGTACTACGTATCCACTGTTCTAACTCCATGCAAGTCCCGGTACCCACATTATCAAAAGATAGCATATGCGGTGTTCATGGCATCCCGGAAGCTGTGACACTACTTTCAAGAGTGTTCCATAACGGTGGCCTCCGACGTACCTCTCAATGATATTATAAACAATCGCGACGCAACGGGCAGGATTGCAAATGGGCTATTGAGCTCTTACCATTTGACATAACCTATAAACCATGGCGAGCTATAAAATCGCAGGTTCTGGCTGACTTCATCGCCGAATGGACCAAAGCCGAACTCCCTAAAGAGTACGGCGCATACTCCAATTGGATCATGCATTTCGATGGATCCAAAATGTTGGCTGGCTTGGGGGCTGGCGTCGTCCTGACGTCCCCAACTGGAGACACAATCCAATACGTACTTCAAATAATGTACATGGGCTCCAATAACGCAACCGAATACGAGGCCCTTCTACATGGCCTCCGGATGGCAATCTCCATGGGCATTCAATGCCTAGAGGTGCGCGGGGATTCAAACCTAGCAATATCCCAAGTAAATGGAGACTTTGATGCCAAAGATCCAAAAATGGCAGCTTACTGCAACGCCATCCTAAAAATGTCAGCTCGGTTCGAAGGACTCGAATTCCACCATGTAGCCCGGGATAATAAGCAGGCAGCAGACGTGTTAGCACGCATCAGCGTGAAATGAGACGCCGTCCCTCCAAACGTCTTCCTGGAATGGCTCTTCAAGCCATCCGTGTTATGGGAAGAGGAGTCCGGAAATAACAATCCGGAGCCAGCTGCATCACTGAACTCAGACCATTCTGACACAATCGGCGGCTCAGCCAACGAAATAACACCTTCAGCTCACGAAATAATGGCAGTAATTGCCCCGTGGACAGAACCATTCCTAGCCTACTTAATTCGGCAGGAACTTCCCGAAGACCAAAATGAGGCCCGCTGCATAGTTCGATGATCTAAAGCCTACAAGGTCCATGAGGGAGAACTTTATAAGAAAAGCACAACCGGAGTCCTTCAAAGGTGTATCTCCGAAGAGGAGGGGCGGAATCTCCTGGCTGAAATTCACGCCGGACTTGGCGGGCACCACGCCGCAGCCCGGGCACTCGTAGGCAAGGCCTTCCGTACAGGATTTTATTGGCCAACGGCCCGGGCAGATGCTCAGGACTTAGTCCAATGATGCGTCGGTTGCCAGCTCTTTTGCTAATCAGAGCCACATGTCACCCACCGCCCTCAAAACTATACCCATTACCTGGCCGTTCACGGTCTGGGGGCTTGACATGGTCGGACCCCTTAAAGGGGGAACCCACAAGCACAAATACTTATTGGTCATGGTGGACAAATTCACCAAATGGATTGAGGCGAAGCCGGTTAAAATGGCAGAATCCGGACCGGTGATAGACTTCCTATCCGGGGTAGTACACCGTTTTGGCGTTCCCCACAGCATCATCACTGATAACGGCACGAACTTCACTGCCGACGAGGTTAAACTCTGGTGCAAAAACATGGGCATCAAGCTCGATTATGCTTCAGTCTATCACCCCCAAACTAACGGTCAAGTCGAGCGAGCAAATGGTCTAATCATGAGCGGCATCAAACCCAGACTAGTGCGGTCCCTCAAGGAATCTAACACGCACTGGGTAGAGGAGCTCGACTCCATACTCTGGGGGCTGCGCACCACGCCAAACTGAACTACTGGATTCACACCATTTTTCATGGTGTACGGCGCAGAGGCAGTTCTGCCTTGCAATATAATTCATGACTTGCCTCGTGTGCGCATGTACAAAGAAAGAGAAGACGAGTTGGATCGGCAGGACAGTTTGGACGCCTTAGAAGACGAGCGGGATGTGGCAAAGGCTCGTTTCGCATTCTATCAGCAGCAGGCTCGAAGATATCAAAGCAGAGAAGTACGGGCCAAAACTTACAATGTCAGCGAACTTGTTCTACGCCTGCCGGACAAGAAAAAGGACAAACTTAAGCCCAAGTGGGAAGGTCCCTTCATCATCGACCAAGTCCTGACCGGCGGGGCATACCGTCTACGTAAAGCATCTGACAACCGACTCGAGCCGAACCCATGGAACGCAGCCCGTCTCTGAAGATTCTACACCTAAAACACCGGACTCAGAGTTCGTCTCACTCCCCCCTCCACCTTTTTATATTTTTTACTGTCTCTTGTCCCCCTCCTTCTTCCCACTTTTTTCTATACCTTTTATAGGCTGATTTGCGCTTTGCTCGCACACACTTGATGTGCTCCTAGCACTCATTATACCTGGGGGCTTCTTTACCAGAAGCTTATTAATATGGGCTCCATGCCTAATACATGTGTCATACTTCCGCATGTACCTTTTATTCACCATTATATGCATCGATATGACTTAAGTTTTGGCCAAGCTGGGTTGCCTGGCTCCTGTGCTTACCCCTACGCTCCCGATTGTTCGGCTAGGAGGTAAAGGGAGCACCTCTGCGATTGTTACTGCCGGGTCAGCCGGATGTGTACCTCAGACTGGGTGAAGCCGAAAGCTAGCGTTCTTAAGAGAATATTCGGTCGGTGACTTGAAAGATGATTTATTACTTACTTATTTATAAGCCCCCAGATGCTTTTTCTGCTATTTTCGCAGTCCGGCATTGCACCTTAGGGCATGCCTCCCAGGGAAAGGAACCCTTAACGGAACTATTCTCCCTGGAAGATATTTCTTACTAACCATGTAATATAACATAACTAGTTGGGCACTTGTCTGATAAAGCAATTATGACACCGACGCCTTGTCTCCATGCATGCCCTGGTTCTTTTATAACCGTAGGGGTATTCGGACACACTCCGGACTGTCGGGTCCCGAGGTTGAAGCGAAATGGTCCGCAAAGACAAACGATCTACAATCCGGCTAGAAGGCATCTTATATGTCATTTCAAATTACATCGTCAAACTGACTGATTGTACTCCTCCTCAATCCCATCTAACAGGCTGTCTAATTTACAGTCCTGTTGGGAATATTTCGCGGCCAGTTCTACTTGGCCATACATCAAGCTCACAGGGATCTCCTTCCCATCAGGCCCCGCAGGTCCGACCTCGGCCATGTGGTTTGGGTCAGCCTTCGGGTAGCGTGTCTTCACCATGGCCCAGGCCTCCCTGGCGTCCTGACAGCAGGCAGATATCTTCCACAAACGGAGGTGTCGCCGTGCTCCCTGGAGCTTCTCACCAAGCTCACCAAGGCCCTCGGGTAGGGAGACGGATGGCCATAAATCCCGAACGACGCCACTCACCGCCTGCCGAACACGTTCGAACAATTGAACCAGCTCGGGAAGTTGGTCACCTGTTGACCCAGGCATTTCCTCTGCAGGGCGACCTGTGAGCACACCTAAAGACATATTTCTGTCAAACGACTTCCTCGCCGAATTCTTATTTTCAAAGGAATTTGCTCAAGCACTTACTATAAATGCCGAGACGAAGTCGCTGATTCTCCTTCAAGGAGCCAGACAGCTGGGCCCGAACACCTTTCAGCTCTTCGCCTAGCTGGGTGTGGGCATCTTGGAGCTTGTTTCTCTCCTGATGCACCTTCATAAGCACCCTCTCGCCAGCCTTTAGCTGTCGCAGTAGCTGTTGCTTGTCCGGATCTAGTCCGGCGCCCTCTGCGGTATTATTGTCAGATTCACGCCGCATTTTGTTAATTAGTTATCTTTTCAAAGTAAGTCTTACCAGCGGGGGTCTCTGTGGCTCCCCCTGTGGCGGCCAGTGCGACCTCAAGTTGGGCCTTGCACTCTTGGAGCTCCTGGGACAGATGGGTATTCTTCTCCGTAAGATCCTGCATAAAAATTGATCCTTAAATCAGTTATTTTAACCATTTTAAGTCTCGGGGGCTACTGGCATATATAACTATTAAAATTACTTACACGTATGTCTTTCACATACTACTCCGTGGCTCTGGTTAACCCATCTTGAGCGGCACGGAGGTGCGCGTTTCCCGTCTCAAAGGCATTTAACGCCTCCGGGGAGAAACACGTGTCACGAAGAACTGTCCGGCAACGCCTGTGATTCATAGCGCTCTCCACCTCAGACCGGGTGGCGGACAGCCTGTCGGCGTCCTCCGTTGGAGGAGCGTCCGACTCATGCCTTGTATTCGCCTCCCCTTCCGGGCCATGCGTTGGAGCATGGCTGGCGGAGGCTTGATTGGCAACCTCTCCGGACACTGTCCGGCGAGCGCTCTTTCTGGAAAAGTTATGAGCATTAATATACCTCCTGGGAATCCTTTCCTTAAAAAATAGCGGTGCTCCGTACGTTGCGGCGATGTTTCAGTTCGCGTCGCACTCCTCTTTCGCCTGCTGGGCTGGACTGACCCTTGTTGGCCAGTCGCCGTGGGCTCGACTTCCTACCGTAAAGGCGCTTCATGTCGAACACCATTGATGCACGGTGGTCAGAACTAAGCATTAAAAAAGTAACGGCGCCAGGACTTCGGTCGTACTCACCGGGGAAGCCGGACACAAACCGGGGTAGTCGGGCATAATGGCGACTAAAGCATTATCTATGCTGAGCTGGTGGTACACCCCGTCGATCAGTTCCACTGCTAAGTCCGGATCCTCTTCGGAGGCCGGATCAAGGGACCTTTCTGGGTCGTCGGATTGTGGGGCTGGGCTTTTTATGCCCTCGACGTCCCGACAGAGTTCCTGTGTCAAAATCATACAATAAGACAATTGCCTTTAAAGGCATGGTTCAGATATGCATGCGACCGCTTACCCAGCTCCGAGGGTTGTTCATGGAAAATCCATTCAGAGGATTCGTGCGGAGGAAGTCGTCCTTCTCCCCCTTGTACAAGCCAGACAGAATCTTCACCAGATCGTCGGCCGAGCCAGGTCCCTTGCGGCCGTGATAGGTGGCGTCATCGTCTCCGTTGAAGTCCCACATGGGGTGGCCCCTATATTGGAGCGGCTGCACCCCACGCATAATGCATGTGGCCATGACTCCGATCATGGTTAATCCGGAATGGGCTAGCAGCCGTATCCGGCCCATCAAGTAATGGACGCTACTATCATCTTCTCATCGAGGGCTCCGTGGGCGCCAACTTAGGCGTTTCTTCAGGGGAGCGTTGCTGAACTCCGGAAGGCCCATCCGGACTGGATCCGGCAGCGGAGCGTGCTCCATATAAAACCACTCCGAAGGCCAATCTTCGGACGTCTTCTTCGGGGTCCCGGACAGGTATCCGGTCCCGGCGATGCGCCATATTTCGGCTCCGCCCACTTGATATATCGACCCCTCGTGAGAGCGGGGTACGAGGCAAAAAAGCCTCTTCCACAGCGCAAAATGGGGCTCAATGCCCAAGAACAGCTCACACAGAGCTACGAAGCCCGCGATGTGCAAAATGGAGGTAGGTGTAAGGTGATGAAGCTGGAGTCCGTAGAACTCCAGGAGCCCCCGGAGAAACGGATGTATAGGAAATCCGAGTTCCCTTATTAAATAGGGGACGAAGCACACCCGCTCTCCTTTGGAGGGATTGGGCGCGCTCTCCGCCTGCTTCCCACCTTTGTAGGTGGCCAGTCCGGCCTGAACCGGAACCATGAAGGCCGGGGGAAGATATCCCTCTGCTTGGAGCGTCACTAACTCACTGTGCGGGACGGAGCATCTCCTCCAATCTCCTGGCTTAGGGCTGGGAGCGCGAGAAGAGGAGCCGCGTCGACTGTCCATGTTGGAATGGGTTTGGTGTCAGATGTGCCTCGATGAGTGCTTGCGGAAGGAGGATGATGTGATTTGGATCTGGATCCTCGCCTCTTTTATAGGCAGCTTATTTGCGCGGCTAGGGGGTAAAACATAAAAATACCCTGGCTTCTCGCATTCGTGCGACGCGTGGAATAAGACCATTATTGGACGCGGAAGCCAAGGAGCGCAGCATTTATGAAGCAACCGGACACTATCCGGCAAACACATGGAGCATGAAGGAGAACCCGCCTTGCAAACGCCGAAGACAACATACGCGCCGGATTCGTCATTATTGAAGCCTTGTTCGGGGGCTACTGAGGGAGTCCCGAACTAGGGGGTGTCCGGATAGCCGAACTACCATCATCGGCCGACTCCAAGACTATGAAGATACAAGATTGAAGACTCCGTCCCGTGTCTGGATGGGACTTTCCTTGGCGTGGAAGGCAAGCTTGGCGATACGGATATGTAGATCTCCTACCATTGTAACCGACTCTGTGTAACCCTAGCCCTCTCCGGTGTCTATATAAACCGGATGGCCTTAGTCCATAGGACGAACAACAATCATACCATAGGCTAGCTTGTAGGGTTTAGCCTCCTTGATCTCGTGGTAGATCTACTCTTGTAACCCACATCATCAATATTAATCAAGCAGGACGTAGGGTTTTACCTCCATCAAGAGGGCCCGAACCTGGGTAAAAACATCGTGTCCCTCGTCTCCTGTTACCATCCGCCTAGACGCACAGTTCGGGACCCCCTACCCGAGATCCGCCGGTTTTGACACCGACAAAGGGTGTCAAAGGTTAGAGGTTCATGGCAATTTGGGGTGGCTTGATAAACAGGTGATAGGTAGCACATCATAGCGATAGAACGAAGCAACTAGCATAGCAATGATAGTAGTGAGATCCAGGGTAGCGGTCATCTTGCCTGAAATCCCGCTAGGAAGAAGAAAGAGTCCATGAAGAAGACGAACGGATGAAGCCGAACCCAGCGTAGACGAACGAATCCTCACGATCGCAACGAAATAGGAACTATCGAAAGAAGCACACAACATGGTAAACACACCACACATGAACAAGACATGATGCACAACAAGCATGATGCAAGACAAATCTAGATGAGGCTACTCATGGCAAGAGATGATGCAAACAAGAGCAACACATCAAGGCAAGTTTAAATGAGGCCGGGATCAACATATAACAATTCCGGTAAGTCCTCATATGAATATTTCGAAATTGGTCCAGATCTGAATAAACCTTATGTTCAAGTTGTTAAACATCAAGTTAAAATGCACAAGGATGATCTAAACGAGATTCTAGTCAAGTTACATATAAAGTTCATTTAGTTCGTAGCTACGGCCTAGAAGATATGAGCAAAACAAGTTAAACATGGCATTGATGCAAAATGCACCCAAACATCAAACAAACACCTCAAAACAAGGATGCAACATGATAATATGAAACTACATGCAATTCTATGCAAGTTTCATATAGAGCACACTCAAAACGGAGCAACGGTGCAACACTCACACACTATACAAGTTATAGCAACAATCTGTCCAAAACAACAACTAGGCATATTGCAAGCATCAAAACAATAAGCTACAGCACGCCAACATGATAACAAAAGGCATGGACATGATGTACAGGTAAAGCATAACAAAACATGAACACTAAACTATCTCCAGAAATCACTAGAACATGCTCAAACACACATGGTAAGATTGCAAGTTATAACAATTTCAGAATTTGCAGAAAATAACATCACGATGCAATGTTTAGAGCTATCAAGCAACATGTTACAGGAACTTATCATGGCAAACAAAGGCATGGCATGATTCTACTCAAAGCATAGATCAAAAGTCCCTTAGTGACCATAAGCCAAAAAGGATCAGAAAATATGATGGCACCCACGTAAACATAGCAAGTTATATTACAGATTCATACATGGCAGGAACAAAATTATGAAGGCATGTAGATGATCTTGTGCAACTCACTACAGAGCAATACGTGGCATGGAATGGAAATCAACAGTAAGAAGGCATGTTTGTGAAGCTAAGCATGGCAATACCAAGGCCATAGGGTACATGGATCACTAGCAAAACACATGGCAACAACTGAACTTAATGTTAACAGGCTGACAACAACATTATCAAGCAACTTTCGAGCAAGATATGAACAAGCTACAGCAAGCTATAAATGCAACCAGGGGTATGGATGGATAGAGAATGACATGTAGAACAAAACACATTTAGTGATCATCTCCAGATTATGCATAGAATGATTAGTACCAACATGTTTATATAGCATCACGAAATAACAGATTCAGCCTAGCAAAACAGTAACAACAAGTACACTACTTAACAGGCTCGATTCACTCACCACAAGTCGTTGCATGACAAGATAAGCATAGCATCATCAAGAAGACATGTTTGTGAAACAAACCAAGTCAAGAACAAGTTCATAGCATGCAAGGATCAACTATAGCAACCTTGGCCAAATTGAATAACAAGTAAACAATCTACCAGGAAACATTTTGAAGCAAAAGTAGAGCACGAAAATGACATGCTGGACTACTCCATAATTGCAACCAAGGGCAGGGATGGATAGAGCATAACCATATGTTCAAAACACCCTTACTGAAGTATCTCAAAATATGCATGGATCTCTCTGTAGCATCAAGTTTACATGGCATCAAAATTACAGCAGAACAGGGACTGAAATCAGCAATATCACGATGCCTAGTTTGCATGCTTATTCTAGTCACCACATTGATCACAAAAAGACATGGTAAGCACCTCTGTAAAGAAGACATGGCATAGATCAAAACACATGTAGACATCAACCTCATAGGATGCACACATCAATCATGGCAAAAATGACAAAAGAGCTCGTTCTGATAACAGACAGCAGAAAACATCATGAAGCACTCTTGCAACGATGATTCAGGCATCAAGATGAGCTCAAATGAATATGATGCAATGGAATGAAATGATGTACTCGTCTAGACGAACAATTTGACATATTACACGCACAAAACGGAGCTACGGATGGAGAGATATGATGCGTCGAACATGGCATGAAAATTACTGCAGATTCGGGGACTTGGCAGATTTCAGGAAAAAAAACAGGTGAGCGCGATTTAACTAAATACCGCGCAGGGCGAGGGATAGGGCCGGTCAGAGGCTCACCTAGTGGGCTTCGGCCCATTGAGGAAGGAGAGGTGGAGCTGGGCTGGGCCGACTCTGGGCCGGCGCTGCGGGGCCCACGCGGAGGCTCGGGAGGCCGGCTAGATCGGATCGCCTCCCGATCCGTTGCAGCGGCGAGCCGGCTGCGGCGGGCGGCGGAGAGAGGACGGGGACGGGCGGAGGCCGGAGGCGTGCGGGGACGCGGCGGTGCACGGCGGCGAGACCGCATCGGGCGGCGACGGGGAGGCGCCGGCCGGATCTTGGGGCGGCGGCGGAGCTGCTCGGAAGGCGCGGAGGCCGGACGGCCAGGGGCGGCGCCGGCGAGCCGACCGCGGCGGCGGACGGACGCACCAGCGGCGCGGGATCTCGGCAGGGAGCGGCGGCGCGGCACGGGCCTGCGACGGCGCGGCACGGGCTCGCGCGGGCCCGGTCTGGGTCCCGCGGGCCGCGAAGTGGAGGGAGGAGAGAGAGGGGGCGACGTGGCGGCGCGTGAGTGGAGGAGGGAGGCGGCGGCGCTGACGTGCCGACTTGGGATTGGACGAAGCGACGTGTCCGGCGGACATGTCCGGCGGGGATGGACATGTCCGGCGGCGCGAGGAGGAAAACTGCTAGGGTTTCGGGGGTTTGGACTGCTGAATTTCGGGGGAGGGGCTATTTATAGATTTCTGAGAGCTAGGAGAGTCCAAAGGAGGAGCGGTTTTCGGCCACGCGATCGTGATCGAACGACCGAGAGCATGGAGGGGAGTTGGATGGGTTTTGGGCCAGTTTGGAAGGGTGTTGGGCTGCAAAGAGAAAGGGGAGTTTACGGTTACCCGGTTAACCGTTGGAGTATCAAACGACCTCCAAATGGCACGAAACTTGACAGGTGGTCTACCGGTGCTATACCAAGGCCGCTTTGCAAACCTCGGTCCATTCCGAGAAAGTTTAATACCCGCACACAACGAGAGACGAAAGGGAACGCCGGAGGGCATAGGAGCGCCGGATTGCAAAACGGACAACGGGGAAAATGCTCGGATGCATGAGACAAACACGTATGCAATGCAATGCACATGATGACATGATAATATGCAACACGCAAGCAAATGACATGGCAACAAAGACGAATAACTGGCAGACACCTGGCGCATCGGATCCGGGGTGTTACACCTTACTTCCAGGAGCATCCAACCACTATGGTCTGCACAGCTCCACTGGCAGAGATCATCGGAAGCCGAGATGCTTCTGGCCGAGTGGCCAAATGGGCCATTGACCTGGCCCCCTACACCATCTACTACGAGCCCCGCACCGCCATCAAGTCACAAGCACTGGCCGACTTCATCGTCGACTGGGCCGAGACCCAGTATCTGCCGCCAGCGCCCGACTCCACCCATTGGCGGATGCACTTCGACGGCTCCAAGATGCGCACCGGCTTGGGAGCCGGCGTCGTCCTCACTTCCCCCAAGGGCGACAAGCTCAGATATGCGATGCAGATCCACTTCGCCTCCTCCAACAACGTGGCCGAGTACGAGGCGCTCATCCACGGGCTCCGGCTTGCCAAAGAACTCGGCATTCGCCGGATCCTGTGTTATGGCGACTCTGACTTGGTGGTCCAGCAATCATCTGGCGATTGGGACGCCAAGGACGCAAATATGGTGAGCTACTGTTTCCTCGTCTAGCAACTCAGGGAATACTTCGAGGGGTGCGAGTTCCTCCACGTGCCAAGGAACGACAACGACCAAGCAGACGCCTTGGCACGAATCGGCTTCACCCGATAGGCAATACCATCTGGTGTCGCCCTTCGGCGCCTCCTCAAGCCTTCTATCAAGCCGTCACCAGAATCAGATTCAATCTTTGTGCCGGCTCCGCCTGAGGAAGACGGATCCGACTCCAAGAAACACACAGTCAAAGCCGGCCCGGGGACTTCAGAACCCCGCCCGGGGACTGCAATAGCTAGATCGAAGCCTCCAGAGCTCGGCCCGGGGACTGCTCCAGTTGGCCCCGGTAATTTGTCAAATCAGCAAGCGGCTGCGGACCCCAACCCGCCGCCTCCCAGCCCGGCCGCCCTTGTCCAAGTCGCACTAGTGGCAGTTGAAGAAATAGCAGCACCTTCATGGGCCCAGCCCATCCTCAGGTTCTTAGTAAACAGAGAGCTGCCAACTGATGAAATCTTGGCTCGGCAAGTGCAACACCGAGCAGCAGCCTTCACCATAGTCAACAAAGAGGTGGTCAGGCACAGCGTTACTGGCGTCTTCCAACGCTGCGTCGAGGCAGAACAAGGCCAAGCAATCCTCAGAGATATCCATGAAGGCGAGTGCGGTCACCACGTGGCCTCCAGGGCACTCGTCGCCAAAGCCTTCCGGCACGGTTTCTTCTGGCCAACCGCCCTGGAAGAGGCCAAAGAGTTAGTCCAAAAGTGCAAGGGGTGCCAGATTTTCCGTTCCAAGCCACTTCAGCTAGCTTCCGCACTCAAGACAATCCCCATCGCTTGGCCCTTTGCAGTCTGGGGCCTGGACATGGTGGGACCATTCAAGACGGCACAAGGTGGCTTGACTCACCTACTTGTCGCAGTGGACAAGCTCACCAAGTGGGTGGAGGTGAAACCCATCAAGAAGTTAAATGATCCGACTGCAGTAACCTTCATTGCTGACATCACAACTCGGTACGGCATCCCACATAGCATCATCACCGACAATGGCACGAATTTTGCCCGTTTCTGCGCGACACAGGGCATCCGACTGGACTTAGCGTTCGTTGCCCATCCGCAGTCAAACGGCCAAGTGGAGCGAGCAAACGGTCTCATCTTATCCGGCATCAAGCCTCGACTCATCGTACCGCTGGAGAGATCTGCCGGTTGTTGGCTTGAGGAGCTTCCATCCGTCCTCTGGAGTCTGCGCACGACTCCAAACAAGTCAACTGGCTTCACACCCTTCTTCCTCGTCTATGGCGCCGAAGCCGTCATCCCAACAGACATAGAGTTCGACTCCCCTCGAGTCACCATGTACACCGAGGAAGAAGTAGAAGAAGCACGTCAAGACGGCATCGATCTGCTGGAAGAGGGACGGCTATTGGCACTCAGCCGGTCCAGCATCTACCAGCAAAGTCTGCGTCGATACTACAATAGGAAGGTCAGGCCAAGATCTTTCCAAGAAGGCGACCTTGTGCTCCAGCTGATCCAGCGAACAGCCGGCCAGCACAAGTTGTCGGCACCTTGGGAAGGCCCCTTCATCATCAACAAGGTGCTAGGGAACGACGCCTACTATCTGATCGATGCTCAGAAGCCCCGAGCGCGCAAGAGGGATGACTCCGGCAAAGAGACAGAGCGCCCATGGAATGCAAATCTTCTTCGAAAATTTTACAGTTGATGCAGTATGTATCACACTACCCCTTTGTATTAAAGTACTAAGACTTTGGGCCCCCTGAGACGAGCTTGGGGACTGCCCTTTTTTGTTATTTGTATGAGAAGAATTATGCCTCCGAGTACATTGGTTTCATTACAAGCCGCTTGGCACCGGGCCAGACTAGTCGGCCCGAGGACTCGCCGCCTTGCGCTATGAGGAGCTTCCCGCAGTCAGACAAGTAGTGCGCGGTGCCCAATCCGCCTCCTGGCAAAGCCGCAGCTCATAGAGCGACTGTGAGGTGGGCAGGAGTGAGGAAGAACGGGCGCCCACACGAAAAATGGCTAAGGACCTAAAGCACGAACATAGCGTAAGACGACCTCCAGCATTTCTGAAACGGAAAACCGACTCATGAGTAGCCGGCTCGCCGTCTTTAGTAGCCTCTATCAAAGACGGCCGACTCTTGGGTAGTCGTCCTGTCACTTTCTATCCGACTTGCTAAAGAAACTCTAAACGGCCAAGTACTTGCCTTCCCGAAGTAGCCAAGCACTTGACCCAGCGACAGTCCACAGAGCGGCTGTCCGACTGGCAAGGCAGTGACTAAAGGAAGGCGGCAAAAGGAAAAGCCTAAAGAGCAGTAAGCAAGGAAAGACGGAAATCGGATAAATATTTACATAGGCCCTTGGCCGAATCTTCGAATAGAAGTTCAAGATACACCCCGCGGGTGGAATTGTTCGAATCTAACAAAGTTTTCAAAATATTACTAAGATAGACAAACAGAGGTGAAAAAGGCAGCCTAGGAGGCAGCATCTGGGATCGGAGGATCGGAGCTGACGGCGGTGTCAGGCGCCGGGGCAGTCGGCTTGGGGGTCTCGGTTTGATCGCCTCCGGCGGCAGTCGCCTTCTCTCGACGCGGCTCATTGCTGGAGGCGCGGTCGAGCTGAGGCTGGCCGCCTGCTCCGTCTTCTGGCACCTCCGCTTCGCCTTCGTCCTCCGCCTCGTCCTCCTCCTCGGTGCTGGAGTCGATCACCTCCGCCGAGTCCTTGGCATACTCCGGGTTCATCCCGAACCACTTTGGCGGCACTTCCTCACCGCCTTCAGCCCGCTCGGGGACGAAGACACTAGTGTCCGTGTACTCGGTGATGGCCGCTGCACGCTCGATAAGGGCACCCTCCACGGCCTCCAGCTCGGCCTGGGCTTCGGACCGGAACGCAGCCAGACGGTCCAGGTCCAGCCCTGGATACCACGCCTTGACGAACTCCAAGGCCCGACGCGCTCCGGCCCGGGCCGAGGAGCCCTTCCAGGCCTCAAGACGGCCGGCAGCGACCTCCAACCAGTCGGCAGTTCGGCTAGCGGTGCGCAGAGCCGGCGTGCCTGGCCATAGGGCGGCAACCGCCTGGGCGCCGGCACGCTGAAGCTGGAGCATCAGCCGGCAAGCCGGACGAAGACGGGCTTCAATGCTCAGAAGCTGCTGATCGACGGTTCAGGGGGCATTAGCGGCGATCTCCTCACCATTTGCCCTTTGCGCCTCACGAGCAGCCTCGATGGCCAGAGGGACTGCCTGCGAGTGACCAGGGAAGAAGTCTGCCAAGACAAAAAAGAAGCAAGTCGAAAAATCAGAAGTCGGCCTGACACATAGTCGGAAGCCCGAAGAAACGAAAGAAACTTACCATCAATGATATCCTCGATCTCGTGGATGCCGGAGGTCAGCATCGCCTCCCTGTCAGTCCAGGAGGAGCGCTCGCTCTCGAACTCGGCCAGGAGAGCGGCCTCCTTCTTCTCGGCCTCGTCCTGCGCCTTCTTGAGCAGCTCCTTCTGCTCAGCCAGCTGCGCCGCCAGCAGGTCGCGCTCCGTGGCAAGCTTGTCACACTCCTCCTCCTTGGAACGCCGGGCGGTATTGGCTTCGCCCAGCTCCTCCTGAAGAGCGGCGTTGGCTCCTGAAGAACAAAAGAAGAGACAAATAAGTCGTCAGCAAAGAAGATCGCCGGGAAGATCCGGCCCGACTGCTCAGCAGTCGGCCCGAATCTCAGGGACTACAGCCCGCGGGTGCGCCAGCGCGCCCCCGCGAAGAAAAAGAACTTACTCTGGCTTTTCGACAAGTCGGCAGCCCGCTTGCTCAACTCCTCAACATTGCGGTTAAAGGCAGTGGCGCGGAGGTTGTGATACTCCTGCAATAAGTCATTGAAGACAAAGTTAGTGTTTGGAACTCGCCAGAGGGAGTTCCGAACCGCCTCCTCAACAGCCGACCCGGAACTCGGGGACTAGACCCAGTGGGTGCGCTGGCGCGCCCCACAGAGAAAAACAAGAATCAAAAAGGAAAAGAAACTTACTCGGACGGCCGTTCGTGCGGCCAGATGCACTCTGGTGCAGGCTTGAAGGGCGTCACCTTCGGCCCGCAGCTTCGCCTGGACTTCCAGAAGCAATTGATTTAGCGGCCCGCTGCCGCCTCCGCGCACCCACCCGGTGGGCGCGGCGCTTGTGGCCTCGACGTTTAGGGTTGCCGAGCTGGCAGTGCCCGTCTCCCGAGGTCGCGGCACCGAGGTCGCCCTCTCAAGACGACGGCGCACCGGCGAGGCGACTTGGAGAAGCAGCCGCGCCTCGACCTCGTCCATGGCCGGCGGCTCCGATGGATCCACCGGTTGTTTGCCGTGCGGTCTCCCGGACGGTGGTGGAGGCGGCGGTGGCGGCACGAGAGTGTCCGACATAGAAGCCTCGCCGCTCTCCTTCTCCACGACGGGGTTCTCAGTGCCGGCCTCTCCGGTCTGCCCCGTGAACTCCGGAGGCGGCGGTGCAGACGACAGTGGGGGGACGAGCATCGCCGATCGGCAATGCGCGGCCTCCTCGGCACGCCGTCTCGCCACAAGGGCGGCTTCAGCATCATCCAGCTTCTTCTGGGCGGAGGCGGCCGCCCTGTCGGCCTCCGCCTTCTCCAGACGATCGGCCTCCTCCTCCTCACGCTTCTCCCGCGCGTTTCGCTCCGTCGCCTCCCGGAGGTCGGCGGCGGGGTCGGCCCGCCGAGTATTGGCGGACGTCTTTGCCGACCCCATGACGGAGAGGACGGCGACTCTCTCAAGAGAGAGAGGGGCCCTGAAGAAGAATGGAGGGAGTATAAAAGAAGACTCGGACAGGATTCAATGAAGGAAAATAAAAAAGCGTAAAGACTTACGAAGAGACTAGCGGCGGCCTTCTCACTTCCCTTCGGAAGCGGTTGGCCTTTGCGGCCGCCTCCTCCCTTCTGGTTGCGGCGGCCGCCCCCTTTATCTTCTTCAACTTACCACCGAGCGCACTCGGCCCGGCGTGGCACCTCTTTAAACCGCCTTGGCCGGCGGAGGAGCCGACCTTCGGCTGGTGGCGCGGGGCGACCTCCCCTTCGGCGTTGTCATCAGGCTAGTCGGTGAAGGTGGCCGAGGGCCTAAAGTCGCCTTCTGCTCCTCCTCCCCCGCCTTCGGCGTCGGCTTCCGTCGCCGCCGCCCCCAAGTCGGGGTCGTCGACGTCGCTCTCCGCGCGATCGGGAACATACTCGCGGGGCTGTCTCGTGGCACCGGCGGTAGGCTGCATAAGAGGATTCTAGCTCAGAAGAAACCGAAAAGAGTCAGAAGCCAGAGTCGGCTGCAAAGAAAACAAAACAATAGGAGGACGCGACTTACCACTGGTGGAGGGTTGTCGCGCGAGTACGGCTCCTTGCCGAACTGCCAGTCCTCCTCCAACTCGCAGTGCGCGATGTGGTTCACCAAGTTCGCCACCTCCTTGCGGGGCATCTCCTTGGTGCTCATCCGACTTGGGTCTCGGAGGCCGCTCATCTGATAGATCAGATGAGGCCGGCCTTGGAGCGGGAGAACTCGGCGCGCCACGAAGGCGGCTAGCAAGTCGGCCCCGACGAGACCCTCCGACTGCGTCAAGACTCGGTGTCACAGTACGGCGGCGGCTCCGGCGAGAGTCAGCGTCTTGACTCGGTGGGACCAGCTGGGGAGCCTCCCAGTCAGGGGGGCCGCGTTGTAAGGCGGCAAGTTGACCCAGTCGCCGTCGGAGGCGAGGTTCTTCACGTAGAAGTATGAGCGCTGCCACATCTTCACCGACTTGATCAGCGTGATGGGAGGAAAGGGGTTGTCGGCCGTCGAGCGCCGCACTGCGATGTAGGCGCCGCACTGAGCCGGCACGCCAGCGACGTGCGTGCCGAGCTTAGAAGAGAAGAATTCTCCTCACAGCTCGATGGTGGGGAGAACGCCGAGGAAACCTTCGCACAGAGTGGCGAAGGCGGAGAGCAACACCACCGTATTCGGAGTGAGGTGGTGCGGTTGAAGGCTGTGGAACTCCAAGAACGAGCGGAAGAAGCCGCTCGCCGGCAGCCCCAGGACGCGCATGAGGTGCAAGCGGAAGATGACCCGCTCGCCCTCCTTCGGCGCCAGCCGGATCTCCCCCTCCGGCGCGGCGCGGGCGCGCACGTGGTCTGCGCTGGGGAGACGGCGTGTCCGACGGAGGAACTCGATGTGTTCCTCTTCTACCTCCGAGCCGTCCCACACGCCGGAGTGCACGGCGGGGGCCGCGGCGGAGGAAGAGCTCATCGCCGTGGTGTGGTGTGCTCTTGCTCAACGGCGGTAGCAGGAGGGAGAGAAGGCAAGATGAGGCAGGGGAGCGGGGAAGAAGGGCGCGCCTGCTGTGCCGCTCCGCTCCCCCCCGCCTACTTATAGCCCTGTGGGCTGAGAAGCCGAGGTGACGGGCGTGGGATTAACTACGCACGATGCCCCACGCCGCCCCACGATTTACCCCATGAAGTTACTGTGCGCAGTAATGACGTGGGAAAACCAACCGTCCACGGCCGCAACGGATCCGTTCATATGCCGAGGCACGGTAGTTGCGGGCCCTGCCTGACGGCCCGTCCCGTCGCGCGCGTGGGCAGGCAGACTGTCCTCTCCACGTGGCGCCACGCGATAGGACCGCCCTGATGGCCGCGGGGAAGCGTATCAGGCACGCCGCCTGGTTTCCCGCCGTGACTTTCGAGCTGCGGCTCTTCGCTAAACATCCGACTCTCGACAGTCGGCCCAAGGGAAGACGGCAGCCGAGTTCCAGAGTCTGCTCCTTGAAGGTTGAAACTGTTGAAGCCCCACAATGCAGCGTCCGCAGGGCTTCACCAGCTTCGGGGACTACTGTCGGAGTAATGGGCCACGGGTAGGCTAACCCGAGCCCCAGGACCTTTCAAGACATCGGGGCAGGCCGCGCCCCTCAGGCCAGTCCCAGGAGGGACTCCAAAATATGCCGAGTCCCAGACGGTGACTCCAAGACAAGCCGAGTCCCAGGCGGCGACTCCAAGATAAGCCGACTCCAAGCTGGCGACCTCCAGAGAGGCCGACGATGGAGAGTCGGCCCATAACTCCTCCCTCATCTCGAAGTACGATGCGGGGTACGCTAACGGCATGGCCGTTCCCCTGCTTACGAAGGGCCGGCATGGCTAGAGTGAGCCGTATCGCTTGAAGATCTCCGGCGAGGTGCGGCACTGTCGCCATGCCTGCCCTCACCTCAGCCACAGTGCGCAGTACACTGTGCCCACGACGCCGGCCTGTACGACCCGAAGGCGGCGGGGCCGCCTGTCAGTGGGTGGGCCGAAGGCGGCCTGAGCGACTCGAAGACAAACCTGTGGGAGTCGGCCTCCCTGGAGTCGGGCGACTCCTCCCCAGGGCCCCACGAGCCATTAACCAGATAGGATGGGGAATGGCGACAGTGATCGCCCGATAGACGGCGGCACTGTTGCCACGACCCAATGACCGAGCCTGCGTCATCAGGAGTGCCACTACAGTATCAAGCCTGTCCGCGGGACCCGCCAGTCGGCGGGCCCCTGAAGCCGGCGGGAAGGGCGGCGGCCTGAGAGACAGACGGCTGGGACCCGCGCCCAGCCGGATTACTATTGTACCCCCGGGGGTAGGCCTATATAAACCCCCCGGGGCACCCATGCAAAGGGTTCGGACCTAGAGAGAGAGATAGACCAGATAGCACAGGGCGGAGAGAGCTAGCCTTGCCCTTTCCTGCCTCCCGAAACAGCTCCAGGAGCACCATTGTAGCCACTTTACCTTAGTGATCATGCGGAGACCCTGCAGAGCAGCAGTAGGGGTGTTATCTCCTAGGAGAGCCCTGAAGCTGGGTATGTTCCGCCGGCGTGCATGTCTTCACCTCATCCCGCTTCCAGGCACTGGCGACGTTCTACTCGCTCCCACCATGATAAGCCATCCTTTGGCATATGTCGTACCCAACCCCCGACAGTTACATAGAGTCGGTTACAGAGAAGAAGATCTAACATCCGAATCGCCAAGCTTGCCTTCCATGCAAAGGAAAGTCCCATTCGGACACGGGGCGAAATCTTCAATCTTGTATCTTCATAGCCCAATAGTCCGGCCAAAGTATATAGTCCGGTTGTTCGGATACCCCCTAATCCAGGACTCCCTCAGTAGCCCCTGAACCAGGCTTCAATGGTGATGAGTCCGGCGTGCAGATTGTCTTCGGCATTGCAAGGCGGGTTCCATCTCCGAATACTCCAAAGTAAATTTTGAACACTTAAATTGTGTCCGGCTCTGCAAGACAAATTTCACATACCACCGTAGAGAGAACAATATTCCACAAATCTAATCTGCTGACAACTTTAGATAATGTGACATCACGCCATGGCCGGGTCATTATTCGAACCATTTTCTCACAACCAGCCACCGCACATATTGCGAGGTGGTTTCCTTAGCACGTCTTGTCGAAGCAGAGATCGTGTCCCCTTATCACGGGATTCTCATTAATACGGGTACGGGTAACCCAACCGTGCCATTTAACGTGGCACTTGGAAAATAAGCGATTTTAATAGGCAAGTGGGGAGGCGCACAGTTTTCGCCGCCTCTATAAAGTGACAAGGATCCCCCATTTTTACCCATGCCTTCATCCTCCTTTGCTCATCCATTCCCGCACTCTCGAGCCCCAGCGCCCAAGTTCTCACCTTCTCCGTAGGACCATTCGCAGCATGTCTGGAGCGGGATGCAAGTGGATGGCCTCCTCCGTCATGGAGGAGGACATTACCAAGCTTCGGGCGGCCTGATACCTGGCCGCAAATGTCGCACACAGGCTTCCGGCAGAGGGACATATCACTCCCACTCCAAAGTCTCGGGAAAGAGTAGTGTTCCTCTCTTATTTCGTCTGCGGACTAGGATTTCCACTTCACCAATTTGTCTGCGGGCTCATGTTTTTCTATGGGCTAGATGTTCATTATCTAGCCCCAAATTTTGTCCTCAACATCTCGGCATTTATCATCGTGTGCGAGGCCTTCCTCCGCATCAAGCCCCACTTCGGCCTGTGGCTACAAATCTTCTGTGTGAAGCCGAAGATTGTGAGCGGCCAGCAAGCGGAGTGCAGAGGCGCCATGGTAGGCAGAATGCCCAAGGTTACCTGGCTTGATGGCTCCTTCATGGAGACCGTGAAAGGGTGGCAATCGGGGTGGTTCTACATCACCGAGCCGCACGATGCCAACTGGGCAGCGGCCCCCGAATTCTGATCCGGCATCCCCATGCGGCTCACCTCCTGGGAAAAGAAGGGCCTAGCCTGGGGCGAACCTGCGGAGCTGACCAGACTTCAGAACTGCATCGAAAACATGATAGACAAGAAGATCAAGCTCGTCAACATGGTCCAAGTCATGCTCTTCTGCCGGATCCTCCCGTGTCAAAGACGAGCATTCAATATGTCGGAGTTCGATCCGGCCAAACACTAGATGCTGCGAGAGCTTTTCGAAATGACGCATAAGGACGTCTGGAAGGTGTTGTTCAAGGCCTCCAAAGTACCCCCTCCCACTTCCGAGGACCGTGGACTCAGCGCCACGCGGCTCGCCAATCCGGTAAGTTGTCTGAACATCACAGGATATTCGTGGGAGGATTTTAAGTCACCATGCTTATCAAAACAGGATTACGTGGCGACGGCAGAGCGGATCGACTGTCCGGCTCCGCTGCTGGAAGATCTAGCAACCGCACTCCTGACGGAGATGCTGGTTCCAGCGCCTTACAAGGTGCCAGAAAAGAAGGCCACGGGGACCAGGAAGGGTCTTCGGCGCAAGGTTGCACCGGACGCCTCATCCGAAGACGATGTGGCGCGCTCCTCCCACGAAGGGGAGGAGAGGAAGAGGAAGGCCACCCCATCCGGGGAGGCCGAAAGGTCCAAGAAAGCGGCCGTGGGGACCACGAAAGGTCTCCGGCACAGGGTCGTAATGGACTCGTCGTCCGACGATGCCGGAGCAGATTCCTCCCACGGAGATGGGGGAGACATGAAGAAATTCCCCCTCCCCGCATTAGGGAGGAGAAGAAAAGGAAAGCCGCCCCACAGGGGGAGGCTAGGACGCCGAAGAAGGGAAAGGCATCCCTTCCGGATCACTCCACCATGGCCGCCTACAGCGAGGAAGAGTGGCTGCCCAGGGGCAAGCCCCTGGCGAGAGCGCAAGTATTCGTACTCTGTAGTACTTTTCGTGCGCCTTAACTTCATAGTTTGTAATAACGCCGAACACGCATATGCAGTCCGGCCGGGTCCCATCTCGAGGTATCCTCTTCGGATGGGTCTCTGAGTGAGTCGGAGATGAATTCAATCCTGATGGCCACTTCCCCTCGGCCCGCGGATGACACCGAGGTGTTGTCCCAAAGGATACCGGAACAGGGGGCGGCGGTTCTGGAGACGCTCCAAGGCGAAATTCCAGATGCCGGGCATATGGGGGGTAAGATCCCCATAGACTATGCTGATGGGAGTTGCAGCAAGTTGGGCTCCCAGCCGAACACTGCACCGGAACCTCCAAAGGTTCCAGATTCAGGTAGGCAGACCCTCACTAAGGAGGGTGAGCCGGCCATGCCGATGACCTCCGTCCCGCCGCAGGCATCGGAAAATTTGCTGGAAGTGCTTCACGGCGCTTCCATTGATGAAGAGCACTATACTCTTATGGGTACGGTGATTGAAAAGGTTCGATCCGCCAAAAGTGGATTGACCGAAGCCTGCACCAGCCTCCTAACAGGCTTTGAGGTAAGTAATCAAAAGTGTGAGAAATTTTCACCCAATAGACAGTAGTCCCTAATACTATTTTTGGTGTTCGGCAAGAAAAGCCAAACGGAGGGTCAACTTTTAATCCGCAGGAGTCTATCAATGAATGTCTATGTGAATAAGCAAGCATTGCTGCTAGCCACTGTCGCCCGAACTGCCGAGGTCACCGGACTCAAGCGGGACCTAAAGCAGATCGAAGAGGAGCTCAGCCTCACGAAGAGGCAGCTCGAGGAGAACACGGGTAAGTAATGCCTTGTCCATGTGTCATATAAAAGAAAAAAATTAATGATGTTACCAAAAAAGCATCATGATTTTTAATAGGGGCCATGACCAAAGTGGCGGCCCTGAAGAAAGCGCTATCCGAGGCCGAAGACAAAGCGGCCACGGAGCGCACTGAGCGTGAAAAGCAAGATGCTCGGGTGAGCGAGGTACAACAAGTGCTCCAGGAGTTCGGCAAGAAATTTGAGTTCTTGGAGCATGACTTCAAGACACAAGAGTCTGAGCTTGCAAAGGCCCTCCACAGCACGAAAGACGCCAAGGCCGAAGCCCAAAAGGCCTTCTAGGAAATCCAGGCGGCCAAGAAGATAGGGGCGTGTAAGGAATTCATTATGCAAAGCAAGCATGTGGAGGATACATTTCTTTTACTTACCCGAATTCGGAGCTCTCCAGGGCCATTCGCAGATATGCCACGCAGCATATCGGATGCCACGGAGTTCTACCATGCCGAAGAGGGGAGCTCGACGGAGAAGCTGTTCTAGTCCCAGTATACTGGAGCCGAACACCCAATTGACGGAAATATTCCCTAGAGGCAATAATAAAGTTATTATTTATTTCCTTATTTCATGATAAATGTTTATTATTCATGCTAGAATTGTATTAACCAGAAACATGATACATGTGTGAATACATAGACAAACTGAGTGTCACTAGTATGCCTCTACTTGACTAGCTCATTAATTAAAGATGGTTATGTTTCCTAGCCATGGACAAAGAGTTGTCATTTGATTAACGGGATCACATCACTAGGAGAATGATGTGATTGACTTGACCAATTCCGTTAGCTTAGCACTTGATCATTTAGTATGTTGCTATTGCTTTCTTCATGACTTATACATGTTCCTATGACTATGAGATTATGCAACTCCCGTTTACCGGAGGAACACTTTGTGTCCTACCAAACATCACAACATAATTGGGTGATTATAAAGGTGCTCTACAGGTGTCTCCAAAGGTACTTGTTGGGTTGGCGTATTTCGAGATTAGGATTTGTCACTCCGATTGTTGGAGAGGTATCTCTGGGCCCACTCGGTAACGCACATCAATATAAGCCTTGCAAGCATTGCAACTAATGAGTTAGTTGTGGGATGATGTATTACGAAACGAGTAAATAGACTTTCCGGTAACGAGATTGAACTAGGTATTGAGATACCGACGATCAAATCTCGGGCAAGTAACATCCGATGACAAAGGGAACAACGTATGTTGTTATGCGGTTTTGACCGATAAAGATCTTCGTAGAATATGTGGGAGCCAATATGAGCATCCAGGTTCCGCTATTGGTTATGGACCGGAGACGTGTCTCGATCATGTCTACATAGTTCTCCAACCCGTAGGGTCCGCACGCTTAAAGTTCGATGACGGTTATATTATGAGTTTATGTGTTTTGATGTACCGAAGGCAGTTCGGAGTCCCGGCTGAGATCGGGGACATGACGAGGAGTCTCGAAATGGTCGAGACATAACGATCGATATATTGGACGACTATATTTGGACACCGGAATGGTTCCGGGTGAGATCGGGATAATACCGGAGCACCGAGAGGTTATTGGAAACCCCCGGGAGGTATATGGGCCTTAATGGGCTCTAGTGGAAAGGAGGGGAAAGGAGCAAGGGAGGGGGCGCCCCCCCCCCCCCAATCCCAATCCGAATTGGGAAGCCCCCCCTTTCCTTCCTCCCTCCTTCCTCTTCCTTCCCTCTCCCTCTCCAAGAAGGAAAAGGAGGAGTCCTACTCCCGGTGGGAGTAGGACTCCCCCCTTGGGCGCGCCTCCTCCTCCTGGCCGCCCCCCTCCTCCCCTCCTTTATATACGGAGGAGGGGGTACCCCATAGACACAACAATTGATCATTGATCTCTTAGCCTTGTGCGGTGCCCCCCTCCACCATAGTCCTCCTCGATAATATCATAGAGGTGCTTAGGCGAAGCCCTATGTCGGTAGAACATCATAATCGTCACCATGCCATCGTGCTGACGGAACTTTCCATCGACACTCGGCTGGATCGGAGTTCGAGGGACGTCATCGAGGTGAACGTGTGCAAGAACTCGGAGGTCCCGTGCTTTCGGTGCTTGATCGGTCGGGCCGTGAAGACGTACGACTACATCAACCGCGTTGTGCTAATGCTTCCACTTTCGGTCTATGAGGGTACATGGACAACACTCTCCCCTCTCGTTGCTATGCATCACCATGATCTTGCGTGTGCGTAGGATTTTTTTTGAAATTAGTACATTCGCCAACAGTGGCATCCGAGCTTGGTTTTATGCGTTGATGTTATATGCACGAGTAGAACAAAAGTGAGTTGTGGGCGATACAAGTCATACTGCTTACCAGCATGTCATACTTTGGTTCGCCGGTGTTGTTGGATGAAGCGGCCCGGACCGACATTACGCGTACGCTTACGCGAAACTGGTTCTACCGATGTGCTTTGCACACAGGTGGCTGGCGGGTGTCAGTTTCTCCAACTTTAGTTGAACCGAGTGTGGCTACGCCCGGTCCTTGAGAAGGTTAAAACAGCACTAACTTGACGAACTATCGTTGTGGTTATTGACTGGAAATAGTTCTAGGTCATGTCTACATAGTTCTCGAACCCGTAGGGTCCGCACGCTTAAGGTTTCGATGACAGTTATATTATGAGTTTATGAGTTTTGATGTATCTAAGTTTGTTTGGAGTCTCGAATGTGATTACAGACATGACGAGGAGTCTCGAAATGGTCGAGACATGAAGATTGATATATTGGAAGCCTATATTTGGATATCGGAAGTGTTCCGGGTGAAATCAGGATTTTACCGGAGTACCGGGAGGTTACCGGAACCCCCCGGGGGCTTAATGGGCCTACATGGGCCCTAGTGGAGAGGAAGCAAGGAGGCAAGGGCTGGGTCGCGCGCCTGTCCCCCCCAGTCCGAATAGGACAAGGAGATGCGGGCGGCGCCCCCCCCCCCTTCCTTCCTCTCTCCCTCCTTCTTCCCCCCTTCTCCTATTCCAACTTGGAAAGAAGGGATTCCTACTCCCGATGGGAGTAGGAATCCCCTTGGCGCGCCCCTCCTTGGCCAGCCGCCCCCTCCCCCTTGGCTCCTTTATATACGGGGGCAGGAGGGCACCTCTAGGACAACAATTGATCTCTTGATCTCTTAGCCGTGTGCGGTGCCCCCCTCCACCATAGTCCTCCTCGATAATATTGTAGCGGTGCTTAGGCGAAGCCCTGCGACGGTAGAACATCAAGATCATCACCATGCCGTCGTGCTGACGAAACTCTTCCCCGACATTCTGCTGGATCGGAGTATGGGGATCGTCATCGAGCTAAACGTGTGCTAAAACTCGGAGGTGCCGTAGTTTCGGTACTTGATCGGTCGGGCTGTGAAGACGTACGACTACATCAACCGTGTTGTTCTAACGCTTCCGCTTTCGGTCTACGAGGGTACGTGAACAACACTCTCCCCAATCGTTGCTATGCATCACCTTGATCTTGCGTGTGCGTAGGATTTTTTTTTAAATTCCTGCGTTCCCCATCAGTGGTATCAGAGCCTAGGTTTTATGCGTTGATGCTATATGCATGAGTAGAACACAAGTGAGTTGTGGGCGATACAAGTCATACTACTTACCACCATGTCATACTTTGGTTCGACGGTATTGTTGGATGAAGCGGCCCGGACCGACATTACGTGTACGCTTACGCGAGACTGGTTCTACCGACGTGCTTTGCACACAGGTGGCTGGCGGGTGTCAGTTTCTCCAACTTTAGTTGAACCGAGTGTGGCTACGCCCGGTCCTTGAGAAGGTTAAAACAGCACTAACTTGACGAACTATCGTTGTGGTCTTGATGCGTAGGTAAGAACGGTTCTTGCTCAGCCCGTAGCAGCCACGTAAAACTTGCAACAACAAAGTAGAGGACGTCTAACTTGTTTTTGCAGGGCATGTTGTGATGTGATATGGTCAAGACGTGATGAGATATAAGTTATTGTATGAGATGATCATGTTTTGTTGAAGTTATTGGCAACTGGCAGAAGCCCTATGGTTGTCTCTTTGTTGCATAAGATGCAAGTGCCAAATAATTGCTTTACTTTATCGCTATGCGATAGCAATAGTTGCAACAGCAATAGTTAGAGAGACGACCGTGTGACGACACATTGATATAGATCAAGATGATGGAGATCATGGTGTCATGCCGCTGACGATGGAGACCGTGACGATGCTTTGGAGATGGAGATCAAAGGCACAACATGATGATGGCCATATCATGTCACATACTTTGATTGCATGTGATGTTTATCTTTTATACATCTTATTTGGCTTTTGTTGACGGTAGCATTATAAGATGATCTCTCACTAAATTTCAAGATATAAGTGTTCTCCCTGAGTATGCACCGTTGCCAAAGTTTGTCGTGCCCAGACACCACGTGATGATCGGGTGTGATAAGCTCTACGTCCATCTACAACGGGTGCAAGCAAGTTTAGCACACGCAGAATACTCAGGTTAAACTTGACAAGCCTAGCATATGCAGATATGGCCTTGGAACACTGAGACCGAAAGGTCGAGCGTGAATCATATAGTAGATATGATCAACATAGCGATGTTCACCATTGAAAACTAGTCCATTTCACGTGATGATCGATTATGGTTTAGTTGATTTGGATCACGTGATCACTTAGATGATTAGAGGGATGTCTATCTAAGTGGGAGTTCTTAAATTAATATGATTAATTGAACTTTAATTTATCATGAACTTAGTCCTGATAGTATTTTGCATGTCTATGTTGTTGTAGATCAATAGCTTGCGTTGTTCCTTCCCTATGTTTTTATATATGTTCCTAGAGAAAACTATGTTGAAAGATGATAGTAGCAATGATACGGACTAGGTCCGTGATCTGAGGTGTATCCTTATTGCTGCACGGAATAATTATGTCCTTGAGGCACCTATTGCAGGAGCAGATGCAGACGTTATGAATGTTTGGCTAGCTCAATATGATGACTACTTGATAGTTTAGTGCACCATGCTTAACGGCTTAGAATCGGTACTTCAAGGATGTTTTGAACGTCATGGACCATATGAGATGTTCCAGGAGTTGAAGTTAATATTTCAAGCAAATACCCGAGTTGAGATATATGAAGTCTCCAACAAGTTCTATAACTAAAAGATGGAGGAGAATTGCTCCACTAGTGAGCAAGTGCTTAGATTGTCTAAGTACTAAAATCGCTTGACCAAATTGGGAGTTAATATTCCAGATAAGATAGTGATTGGCAGAGTTCTCTAGTCACCATCACCAAGTTACTGGAACTTCGTGATGAACTATAATGCAAGGGATGACGAAAATGATTCCCGAGCTCTCCGTGATGCTGAAATCGACGAAGGTAGAAATCAAGAAAAGAGCATCAAGTGTTGATGATTGATAAGACCACTAGTTTCAAGAAAAGGGCATAGGAAAAGAAAGGGAAATTTAAGTGGAATGGCAAGCAAGTTGTCACTCCCGTGAACAAGCCCAAAGCTGGACCAAAGCCTGAAACTAAGTGCTTCTACTGCAAAGGAAATGGTCACTGGAAGCGAAAATGCCCTGAATATTTGGTGGATAAGAAGGATGGCAAAGTGAACAAGGGTATATTTGATATACAGGTTATTGATGTGTAACTTACTAGTGTTTATAGTAGCCCCAGAGTATTTGATACTTGTTCGGTTGCAAAGATTAGTAACTCAAAACAGGAGTTATAGAATAAACAGAGACTAGTTTAGGGTGAAGTAATGATGTGTGTTGGAAGTGGTTCCAAGATTGATATGATCATCATCATACACTCCCTATATTTTCGAGATTAGTGTTGAACCCAAATAAATGTTATTTGGTGTTTGAATTGAGCATAAATATGATTAGATCATGTTTATTGCGATATGATTATTCATCTAAGACAGAGAATAAATTGTTATTCTATTTACATGAATAAAACTTTCTATGGTCATACAACCAATGTTGATGGTTTATTGGATCTTGATCATGGCGATACTAATGGAGAATGTAGTAATTTCAAAAAAAATCCTACGCACACGCAAGATCAACGTGATGCATAGCAACGAGAGGGGAGAGTGTTGTCCATGTACCCTCGTAGACCGAAAGCGGAAGCGTTAGAACAACGCGGTTGATGTAGTCGTACGTCTTCACGTCCCGACCGATCAAGTACCGAAACTACGGCACCTCTGAGTTTTAGCACACGTTCAGCTCGATGACGATCCCCGTAGTCCGATCCAGCAGAATGTCGGGGAAGAGTTTCGTCAGCACGACGGCGTGGTGACGATCTTGATGTTCTACCATTGCAGGGCTTCGCCTAAGCACCGCTACAATATTATCGAGGAGGACTATGGTCGAGGGGGGCACCGCACACGGCTAAGAGACCAAGAGATCAATTGTTGTCTTAGAGGTGCCCCCCTGCCCCCGTATATAAAGGAGCCAAGGGGGAGGGGGAGGCCGGCCAAGGAGGGGCGCGCTAATGTCAGGACCCCGACTCGATGTCACATTGATCTAGCCGGTAACACCTCATATCACTTTGCGGCCTCACGCACGGTATCCCCACGGGTGTCGCCTTACCTTTGCCCGGGACCGTTTGCGCCTTTTGGCTCACGTATATGATAGTGTCGCTAGCATCCATATGATAAGGAGCCCAGGCTGACATGACTAGTCGTAAACCCAAAGTGGCACAGACTTACAGGGACAGGCATCCATGACCCAGCTTCGAACGTGTCGGTCATCAGCAAGTGGGTCCGGGCTGTAGCACTGGGCTAGCAGGACTCCGGTAAACCGGGCTGTAGCGGGCTAACAGGACTCCGGTACTCAAAGCGTGACATTTCCCCGAAGGGACAGACACAAGAACGAAGAAGGACACATGCCGGCCAGCCTAAGTGTTCCAGAGCAGTAGCAAGCTACCATGGCTCAGCGGTAACACTAGGAGACATTTCCCAGTAAGAGAGGCTACTAAGGATAAACAACTAGGTGGTAAAATCCCACACATACCAAGCATTTCAATCATACACACAATATGCTCGATATGTGCAAATACAACGAAGCATCACAACATGACTCTATGACACAAGTACTTTATTTAAGGCTCAGGGAGCCATACATAACATACACAAAGGTACGGGTCTCACGACCCAATATTCAAGTCATACAGTCATACAAACCAGCAGTGGAAGTAACTTGTCTGAGTACAGACAACTAGTAAATAAAAGAGGCTTGGAAAGCCTAGCTATACTACGTGGTCCTTCACAAGCTCAGGGTCACCACCTGGGCCTTTAGCCTACTCGTTGATGTCAATGTCTACATAGAACCCATCAGAAGGGGTTGCAGCGTCTTCTGTAAAAAAATGTAAATTATAGCAACATGAGTACAAAGGTACTCAGCAAGACTTACATCAGGTCCTACATACATGCATATTATCAAGAGGGGTTGGTGGAGTTATTGCAGCAAGCCAGCCTTGACTCTTGGCTAGACTATCCTACGATACTCCAACTTGAAATGGTTTTGCGCACACGAGTCCACTACTCATCACTTCAATACACTACCGAGGATCCGCCTCCGTCTTCCTACGGAAGAGCCATCCTCGGCACTCACACTTATCTTGAGGCTTTTAGTAGTTTCCATTTACTTGTCTATGAACTGTATAGGCAACCAAGTAGTCCTTTACCGCGGACGCGGCTATTCGAATAGATCATGTTAACCCTGTAGGGGTGTACTTCTTCATACATGTTTCCACCACTTAGCGTCTGCACACGACATGTGCTCGACAGACTTCAAGCGAAAGCCGACGTGGGTGTAGACCACGACCTACCTAAACACTTAAGCCTCTAGTCCAGGTTTATCGCCTATCCAGGTTCCATCCGCAGGGAGTCCGGCCGAGGTTTCCCATACGGCCCCGAATGATGTGAACAGGGTTCCCGAGATACCTAACGGGTATTCGGTACACCCGGCCACGTACCTACCGCATCACAGCCCACCCCTACGGTCAGCGCTGTCCACGGCCTCCAGTAGGCTACAAACACCAGAAACTACTTGCAACTCCTGGACAGAGAGCTAGGGTGAATAAGAAGTCGAGCGGGGTCATATTTCAGGGCCCAATGCATGGTAGTAGCTGTATCTTAAATCACACATACAGATCTCAGTGCTTAAGGTCGGCTTCAATGAAACAACCCACCATGTACTCCTACATGGCCTCTCATCGATACCTTTACCAAATCGTGTTCACCACACCACTCTCATTACCGGCATAAACATTTCACTCTAGCCCACCACCCAGATGAACCAGACCTGACACGACTCTAAGCATAGCAGGCATAGCAAGGTAGGAACAACACATACATATGGCTCAATCAACTCCTACACATGCTAGTGGGTTTCATCTAGTTACTGTGGCAATGACAGGTCATGCAGAGGAAATGGGTTCAACTACCGTAGCACACAGCAGTTTGAAACGCGTCGTCTTAATGCAGTAAAAGAGAGCAGGAGCGAGAACATGGGATTGTATCGATATGATCAAATGGTTGGTTGCTTGCTTGATGGTTCGATGCACTGATACGGTTCTTCGTTAGGGTAATCACGGTACTCCTCAGAGGCAGAACCTGTCGCAAAGGACACCGATACACAACCATCACCAAACAATGTGCAACAATATTATGCATGCATGAAACATGGCATTATGAGTGTGTTGGGCTAATGCAACTAAAACCAGAAGGGTTTGAACAAATTTGAATCAAAGATTCAAATTTCAAACTCAAACATGGCCTTTTAAAGTGTTTTTCCTTAATCTGCTTAAAACATCAATTTAACTTGTTTGATCATGCATGAAAATAGTACAGATGGATAGATTGGATTTTTCTGATCATTTTTCATATATAATTTGTCTGATTTGGAGTTACAGAATAAAAGTTATGAATTTTTGAAGTTTAAATAATATTCTGGAATTTCCTGATTTAAATTAAATCCAGAAATATATATATTGCGCCAGCATGACGTCAGCATGACGTCAGTGGTCAACTACGGCTGGCTGGGGTCAAACCTGACGTGTGGGGTCCACACGTTAGTGACAGGGGGGTTAAACAGGGTTAGTTTAATTCTAGTTAGGAATTAGTGGCGCTGGGGCCCACTGGTCAGTGTCAGGGGGGTTGACTAACAGTGATTAGCACTAATCCGACCACCTGGCCGACGGGGCCCACGCGTTAGTGACCCTGGGGGGTCAAACCCCAGGTCAAACAGGTCAAACCCACCGGCAACATGACGCCGGTGAGGCCCGAGACGGCGGCGCGATGCGGAAACGCGCTACAGGGCACGGGCGAGGCCGTGCTTGGGCTCGTTGGAGAGCCCTTGCTCCCGCGCGTCGAACGGTGGTGGTGGCCGTGCCTGAGGTGGCCGGTACCGATGACGGCGAGCTCGTGAGCGGCGGCCGGAGTTCGGGTGCGGTCGGGATCGGTGCTGCTGCTCGCAAGCGAGGGAGCTGAGGCGCTGGAAGGGCTCTACGGGTCGCGGCAAGTTCAACGGGTGCACGCCCGTGACCAAATGGTCACCGGAGCTGCGTCGACGGCGAGATCGGCGATGGCGGAGGTTCGGCCGTGGGGGGGAAACGGGGTTACGGTGCGGGAATGAGGGGGAAAAGAGGGGGAAACGGTGGCGGAGCTCACCGCGGTTGAAGTGGGCGTCGAAGCGGGCTCGGGGACGCGCTGGAGACGGCGAATCGACGGCGATGGTGGTCGGAG